>NW_011948413.1:12968090-12987631 GCF_000503995.2 Ceratosolen solmsi marchali
TCTTCCGTTCTGTTTTCTGAAACGCCCGACTATTTCTCCCCTTTGCGCTTCGACTCTGATTTTTGTACTCGGCCGATTCAATGGATATGTTCCGCCGCTGACTCGCCCCGGATGCTCGCTGATATTGGCCGGTCCTACATTACGTAGCCGAGGATATCAGGTTCGTGCGTGCGAGCACGTATCGCTAACGAGTACGAGCCCTCCACTCCGTCACTCTCTTTCTCTCTCTCTCTCTCTCTCTCTCACTCTCTCTCTCTCTCTCTCTCTCATTCTCATTCTCACTCTCTCACTCACTCCCTATCTCCAATTCGCGCGGGAGAGCGCTCTTTTTTGAAAGCGCGACGTGAGGGAGGATGGCGTGCGTCGATGGGTGTCGCCGTTTTTTAGCCTCTCATTGTTCGAGCTCGATTCTGCCTTTTGAGAGAAAGGCTCTATTCCAAAAGAGATGGAGCGTTACGCGGCAGGAAGTAAATGAAAATTGCTTATGGAAAGCCGGGACGATTGGTGAGTCGCGTTGCGTCAATGTACTCATCGCTCCCCTCGCTATTATTTTGGCGGTTCGAGCGAGTTAAATTTATCGAATTTTTCAGCCGATTTACCGAGTCTCCGGAGTTGCTTGCGCCCACCATCGATACTATGATAAAGACGACGACGAGGACGACGACGACGACGACGACTTCTTCTTATCCTCGACAAAAATTTTACCTCTCCTTCTTACCTGTACTCCCAATCATAGCGCTTGATAATTCACCATTACGATTAATACTGGACGACATTGATGAGGACAATGCTCGGTACACGGACGACTAAGAGCGAACTATTTTTACGAAATTTCGTTACTTCATGCCGACGCTTGTCGAGCTATAATAAAGCGAGCGGATGTAAATAAACAACTGATCAAACGTCTTCATAATAGCGACGATAAGCATACTTAGCCTTATTAATTAGCTTAAGGTCCTCTACGTAAGCCAAGTAGCTACTTCGCTGGCTATTGAAGTGATCGTTGCTATTCGTCCCTTTCCCCGTCCCCCGTACACCGCCACCAAAAAAAGAGCCCACGATACGATTCAACACCGTAAAATATAAAACTCGGTAGTGTGGATGGGGTTTGCTGTGGTGGGGAGCTACAAAAGTTAAATCGACAGCCAGCTTCGTCTGTATTTACGAATTATTATTCTTCTTCTTCTTCTTTTCCTTCTTTCTTTCATTTTTCTTTTTTTCTTTTCTTTTTTTTTTCCTTTCGTTAGAGCTTCGACCTCTAACACAAAATCGTAAATTGATATGGATTAGGCCGGCCCCTCCGAGCATTTCACAACCTACGAGCAACGCGAAAGATTCTTCCCCAGTTCCGCTCGCACAAAATAAATCAGAAAAAGTTTTAAATTCTACGTGACTCGCAATCTCGTCCCACCCGTTGCGTTCCCCGAACACGGATTCCAAAAAGGCTGGCCGGCGGTCACTCGAGATAAGACGAATCACGAGCGTTGGAACGGCGAACCAGACGCCAAGGAAGGGTACGAAGGGGGTTATGTCCGATTTCGTTAACGTTTCCCCGTGCTCTAACCCCGACGCTTTACCTCCCCCGCACCCGACGAATAATCCGAGCTTCCACCAAAACCGATAAGGGTCAGGTAAGGTACAGCGGCAGGTAGTGGGGCAGGGACAGGAGCAGGGGCATTTCGGTGAAGGGCCGGAAGGGCTCCGCCCGAAGCAGGGCTGCCGAGGAGATTAGTCGGCCCGTCGGCCTTCTTTGCTCGGCCCTACTTCCAAGAAACACACCCCGTACGAGTCTCTCATTAGGATTAGGGTAGTTTTCTTACAATCGGTCCCGGGCCCCTTTCCTCCCCGTAAATTGCTTGGGCGATGGGGGCGAGCGCAGCCCCTTGGCCACGTCGTTCCCGAGCGGAAGAACGGGATTTCGAGGGGAAGGGACAACGATTTCATAAGCCGAATAACAAGTTGTGTGGAGTAATGCCTGTGGTGGGAGGAATGAGGTGAAAATTAGGGTTGGGGCACTTATGCCGAAAGGAAGTGGTGGCCGGTGATGAATTTTGCGGAAATGTTGGCCGATCCGTTGCAATGACGTTCGAATGTACGCAGCCGTGCAGCGTGCGACGCCAATAAAACAATTCTCACTTACGCTCCTTGTTTATTTATTGTTTTCTGGATGCCGTAGAATTCTCAGCGCGACAATTTAATTAGAAACTCGCTTCCCCGGCAAATTCCACCGCTGATTCGCAGCTAAGTGCTTAAAAGGGTAATTAATTTTTTTAAGAAGCCTAACCTATCTAAATAAAAATACTAAATGCGTTTGCTAAGAGAGTGACTGGAGGATTTTATTGAAAAGAAACAAAAAATTACATTTCATTATCAATAGTGCGTTGAATAAATCCCGCGCGCTTTATTTTAAAATTTTATTATTAGTCCTAGCGCTGTTGTTCCATCAACGTCATCCTCTACGTCATCGTCATCGTCATCCTCATCTTCCTAGTCGTTCCGTATATTTTTCTCAATAGCTTTGCCGAATATCGTTTCTGTCATTGCGCTTTGAAATTGCCTGATGATTTCTTTAACTGTGGCTAATGAAAACATTCAATAAAAAAAAATTAATGAAAATAATAAATAATTGCTCGTATTGCTGGCGCGGCAAGGAAATATTCGTGGCATAAAAGATGGAAATCGCTACATCGATTCTCCATATCTGATGGGCGCATATAAACACGTATAGATACCTGTAAATTTCTTAAGTCTGCAGATGAAAAATACTTATCTTGGACAAACTCGTGCACGTAATGCAGTTCATACAAACATTTCTAGAAAAAATTCATTATAAATGGTCTTTTTGATTTTGTATTCGTAATTTGTAATTCGTAATTCGTAGAGCTTCTATGAAATATAGCCTGTTCCATCTGTTTATTGTTTTCTGTCACCATAAGATCATCGCTGGTTTATCACTTTACGACTGCCCACAACAAATGCCGCTGTACTTTATCGAATAAACGCATTGGATAAATCACTAATTTGGGCATTTGTTCGCTCACGAAATAATTTCCCCAAGATATAATGGCGAAGCACTAAGAATACATATTGCTACTTGCCATTGGCTGTATTAACATACGTCGGCGTTGAAAATTATTGGTAGAGACAAAGTTAAGATTGGGTCGAAAGTAATATGGGCATCGATGGCGACAAAATCAGATAACAATCGAATAGCCCAATACGTGGAGCTGCCGCAACGAATGAAAAAAAAAAAAAAAAAAAAAAAAAAAAAAAAAAAAAAAAAAAAAAAAAAAAAAAAAAAAAAAAAAAAAACAAAAGAAAAAGAAAAAAAAATACAAGCACACGGAGTTTCTTGCATATATGTATAATAAAAGCCGTTTCCTGATCGATTCTAATTTCTACGAGACTCGTAGCTCCAATCGTACCATCAAGAAATAACATTTTCAACTTTATTTCCTGTTCAGCGTCAATTCTATAAGAATTTCAAGCGACTTGACGCCTGAGTTTGTAACTTTACGTAAATTTGGATATTTATCGATTACTTACACTGTCGGGTAATTGCCAAGTATTGCGGCGATTAGAGATGTAGCTAACCGCTCGTGACCAGAAATGTGAACGCAGTGGCTCATAATAATACGAAAACTTAATTAATCTTTGATTGAGAGATAGAAGAAAAAAAACGAGGATGCTTTATGATTATTATTATTTTGTTTTAAATGTTGATTTTCTTGTTGTTGTCGTCGTCGTTATCGTCGTCATTATTATTATGTTACACATGTGTCCATTCGGTTGGCGAAGGAATTAATATTTTAAAAGAAATCGAGCCTGAATAAACTCAAAAGATAAAGAAACAAAGTAATTTCGCGCTCATCAAAGCGTAATAAAACGTGTTTACTTGATGAACTAAATCTTCTCATCATCATCCTAGGATAAAACGGCCATTTTCAATAGCAATTCGATAACGCGACTCTCGGTAAAGAAAAGGCGCTTGAAAAACTATCGAGGACGAAGCTTAAACCCTTTGGGTACTTATTAATTATAAATTATTTATTAGGAGTGACTTTATTAATCATTGGTAATCTTAATCAATGTACATTATTGTAAACGTCTGATGCACTAGCAACAAGACAATTATAACGTCCTGCAAACGTTTGTTTTGTATTGTACAAATTGATCGAGCGTAATTATTCATTACGATACGATGAAAATTTTTATAAATAATTTAGACCTGTAATTTAGCATATCGAGCGGTTATGAACTTAACACGTAATTAATTATGTATAAAGTCGCAAATATTTGAAATTCACATTTAAATTCGAAATGTTCGGTTTAATTGAGAGCAAATCACTTAGATCAAACTACGTATAATAATAATATTATAATTGCGTAATTTGTATATCTTGTCCTACATCTCTCTCTCTCTCTCTCTCTCTCTCTCTCTCTCTCTTACTCACTCTCTCTTTCACCCACTGTGTGTCTAGTGACTTATGTACGAAAGATTGATAATGTAATTATTTCGTGTTTAAGCGCATTGAATTTTCGTATACAAATTAATTTCAGACATGCGTCTCAAATTATTCGCAAGAATGATAAAACGAAACGAAAAAAAAGAAACAAAAAAAAAAAACCAAAAAAAAAAACAAAAAAAGAAATTGCATAAAATTGCATTTTTCTGTATGTTTAGCATTTACGAAAATTGTAGTTACCCAAAGTACATTAATTTCTGCACAATCGTCATTGTGAGAAAACTAAAGAGCAAATTGAAGGAGAAAAGCGGTTTATGTACTTTGACGAACGCTTTGAAAAATGCAATCTGCAAGAGTAACTTGGGTAAATAAGAGTAAGGTAATCGATGAGACATGCACTTCTGTAAATATAAAGATTCGTTACAGTTACGTGTATGTCTTTAAGCGTGGATTTTCACAACAGTCACAACGTATAACTAAGCCCATATTTTTTATCCCTAGGACAAAGCATCCTTTCGTCATTGCATACAAAACCGCAGCTTCCATAAAGAAACAAGAGCCTAAAGTCATTGCGTCTACGCCTACTGAAAAGCATGACGACACACGTATTCTACGGAGGCCCGTTACTAGGCACAAAACTCCACGCGATCCGACGACATTGAGCGAGCTTTTCACTTCCGTGGCTCTTAGCGATCCGCCACCATCGCGCCGTCTACGCGATTTTCTCCCACTTGTGTGCCTTTAATCAAAGCGATGCGAGGTGTGAATTTTTCACAAGCACTTTGCACTCGCAGCTCCCGGCAATGGCCGAACTAATATCGTGAAAAGCCGTGGTGAGCTTTCATTATTAACATTGTTTCGCACCTGACGCGCTTCATGCCACGACGATTCAGCCGAACAAAAACTGACGCGCACGGCAATGACGGCGGGCGGGAGGCCGGGAGGGAACTCAATTTATTAAGCATTCTTTTAGGGGCTCTTACAAACAATGTGCCCAACTATTTTCATTATTTATTTCGAGAAGCGGCGCGTGATTAATCGACGCGGTCCCCGTGGTGGAAGGTGGCGAAGTTCACTACCGTTTCATTTTTCCGGAATGAATTAATTAATTACTTTGCGCGGCAGTATGGCCCTCTTCATCGTAATAAGGTACGCTCTAAAGAATAATTTATACTTCAGCCAAGTTATTTCACAAGCTTATCTATAATTAATTCAAATTCATTTTCGTCCACGGATATTCGACCGCGGCTCGGTGCACTTAACCGCTTCGTTGCCACTAAGCAGCAGCTTTTTTAGAAGCAAAATTTGCTTTCGTTCCCATAAATGACACGAAACATTATTATATACTCGAAGAAAAAGCCTACTCTTGTAATTTCACACACACACACACGCGCGCGCGCGCGCGCGTATAAAAGGAAATATCCGTCCAGGCATATATATATCACCAATATCTACAAAATATTATAGAATTAGGAGGCTCTTTTAAATGTTGGCAGGGTAAATAAGCTCGGGATCTTTAAATATTTTCTCACCATATCTTGGTTCCAAAAAGGCGTCATCTATGCTTACGAAATATCATAGATCTTGGCTGCATAGTCAATATAACCTGAAAAATCAGTTGTACCAACAATGAATCGTGATAAGACTCGTGTGCTAGACCCTGCATATTCACTATTTACATTGGCTCGGCTGACGTAAAAAAAAAAAAAAAAAAAAGAAGAAGACGGAAAACAAAAACAAAAGAGATGAAAAAAAGAGCAAAAATTAAAGAAGGATAGAAACAGACGAAGGAGAAATGAAAAATTAAAAAATAAATAAAAAAGAAAAAATAATGATGAACGAAGCAATGGAGCCTCTATTTGCTTGAGATGAGAAACAAATAGAGGAATTGAGCACCGACGACGAAATGGGGATGGTAATTTAAAACGTTATGGAGGAAACGCCGGCGGTCAATGTGTGTAATGTATCTCGAGGGAACTGATAGTACCAGAGACCCATTGGGTAGAAAATAATTGAAATCTTAACGATAAGACAAAATCCGTTGACGTAAGACGAGCAGTGGCTGACTTACTGAAGGCGCTGGCGCACACACGCACACACAATTGCCGCGTACGATAAATAAGAGAGAGAGAGAGAGAGAGAGAGAGAGAGAGAGAGAGGAGAAGTCATGACTGAATTTTCGCTCCTTACATTAATAATTGCTAGCCAGAGACAAAGAATCTTGTAATAACGTGAACTTGTTTTTATTGCCGTATTATCAATGTATTACATCAATGTATTGTTGCGCCTCGACTTGGGATGGAGAAAATTTTCGGAGTCCCGATGTAAAAAAAAGATGATGTTAGTTGATGCTGACAAGGTGAAGCGAACGCACGGCTTTAGCTGTAGAGGATAAAGGGTTATTGCGGTCCCCGTATCGGGCTCTACACAACCTAATAAAGTAATATCCGATCAGATCGGCGAAAAAAGCGTTTGAGCGAGGCCGTTCCAGTGCACGGCGACGCCTGACTCTCCAAGTCGCGCTGCTCGCCGAAGAGCGAGAGCGAGGAACGACGGAGCGTGAGGTTGAGAGAGGGTATGGGGAAAAGGGAGCGAGAGTATCTTTGATGTGACTTGGAAAGTTGCCACATCCGGCACATTCAACAGACTTTACCCCGAGCGTATTATCATTTGCCTCGGCCTTTGTGAAAACGCGAGTCAAGCGCCGTGGATGCCTTCAACGGCCAATCCGTCAGGTTGTTGCTGAAAGAGCCGAGCCAATGACATTCCCCGTGATTTGTGTATCCGGCATTGTTTATCGGTTAACAATATTCCGAGGGAAAATTGAAAATGCGCGTCGGGTATTCGCGAGAGCAATAATTCATAATCGTCCAAGGGACTTGTGGACCGTTGAGGTTCGACAACCGAACGATGGACCATTACCCATACGATGGAGCATTATGTCCTCGCGAGCCGGCGGACATTCATTTATATTCAATTACGAACGATTTCGCATTGATTGCAACGGGCCCTGGACATAAATAAGCCTTGGAACGGTGGTGCACCACCTCTCAGCGCCCCGATCATCGTTATGTCAATTTAACAGGAGAACGCGCTGCTATTTGCTGGATGAGTGGAGGAGCGTAAAACCAGGTGTAACTGGGAAGAGTCTCGAAGAGTACTCGATGACGGCGCCGGCAACTACGGGACAACGTATGAGATCGGGGCAATAAGCCGGGGATCCGGTGTCGGATGATCCCCGCTGAGGCGTCGCTGCGAAAAGCGAAAGTGCGCGAGCTCTCCATTCTAAGCTTGTCGGTTCCACTCCTTGCTCCGCCGCCCCTTCCTCTACCTCGTTCTCTCTATCATTGTTCGTCAGTTTGTCTACGTCAAACACACAGTCACGCACACGCTCACGCACGCTCTCTCTCTCTCTCTCTCTCTCTCTCTCTCTCAAATTTACCATGTATTCCACTGTTCATCTCAGCCTTCAGAGTTTGGCTCCTCCCCCTACCACCCTACTCCTTTTCTCTACTTTTGCGATGGCAGGCACCGAGCGCCCGGCCGTCGACGAGGCGTCACTCTGGTTGCAATTACGGATTCTGCATACGTTTAAAAAACAAAAAAACAAAAAAAAAAAAAATGAAAGTTTGCAGCCACCGTGAGCGAGCTGTGGGTAGGCGCTCGGATGAGTCGAGCGAGTCGCAGGTAAAGAGCGCCCGATTCGTTGGCCAAAGGAAAGGTGACGGTTTCCTGTCCGTATCCCCCTATTCGTGCTCCACACATTTTCTGGCCATTTCGTATGCGCGACGATAAGTAGTTGGCGCGCTTACATAATAGAGCCGAGCTCGTGCAATCCGCTGGGTGGTGCACGCAGCGGTGGTGGGAGTTAGACGCTGACGATGCCCGATCGAACGGGACGAGGAAGCCTTCCTTCGCTTTACATGGGAATTAATATTTGCGCGTAACGGGCGCGTAACGTTCGCCAGGTTCAAATTATTCGAGCTGCTTAACGAGACGAGATGAGGTAATAAATGTTGGGTGAGAAGGTTGGGTGGATGGTTGAAGGGGCACCTCAAACCTTCGCCACCGCTTCCTCGGTTGGCTATTAATTTAAAATTAAGCATAGAAAGGGGAAAACACTAAATAGTCCTTCTTACCTCATCGGCCGGGCAATATTCGCATCTCCGGATACCAGGATCCAGGGTCGTTATACTTTGTCAGCCAATTAGCCAGAGGAAATTCCGAGCTCTCGTCGCCGAGGCTAACCCCGAGCCGCTGACAATAATCGCCCTTACGTCATGGCCGGCCGTAATGGAGTGCGCGCACGTCGCGTCGCTCGGCCTCCGACCTATTTGCTCTCGTCCATTTGTAATAACGCGACAAAGGGCTGAGGCTCGTCGGGGTGAGCGCGGGTCGGGGCGACGAGGGTCCCGGGTAAGGCCGAGGCGGCGATTGCCATTTAACGTAAATCCATTAGAGTCGTCGAGCGGCCGTTCGTCGAGCTTATCGGGCAGCAATCGCTTTCAAAACATTTGCAATTTCAGCTCGGAATAAAAGTCCGCGGCAAAGGAAACCGCGCGCCTCGACGATTTTATAAATACGCTCATGCAGAGCGAGAGGGAAGAGAAACAGAAGAGAGAAGAGAGAGAAGAGAGAGAAGAGAGAGAAGAGAGAGAAGAGAGAGAGAGCGAGCGGTGCCTGACCTGGGGGGGGGGAGAAAGGGGGCACACACTTACCGGGCATGAATAATTCGCCCGCGTCTCCTATCTCCTCCGTACACACGATTTTCAGCATCATCCTACCGAGGCCTGCGAACCCTTTTTTCGTTATATATACCCTCGACGTTAAAAATACGGAGAGTGGCGAAGGGGAGCGGGGGATGGATGCTCGTGGCATACAAATGCGTGCGATACAGCACTGGGCCGATGATAAATCGCCCCTCCCTCCCCCTCCTCAACCGCTCCAGCTCCCGCTCCCGTTCTCGCAGCCGCGCTCGTAGCTCGATCGTTCGCTCGACTCGTCTCTTTGTACGTGGAGGGGGGGGGGCAGGGAGAGTTCGCCGTGATGACGTGTCGTATCGTAGGAGCGTAGCGCGGAGGCGAAACTTCTGTACGTAGCCTCGGCATTTTGACATCGACGCAGCTCCCGGGCCCGTATGCGCGCGTGGGCGGATGGGGCGATCGATCGGGGAAGAGGGAAGAGTTGCGGATGTCGAGATAGACGAAGGGACGATGAGGAGGTGGAGACGGTTGAGTTGAGGGTGAGTGGGCGACGGGGGAGGCTGGGCTATGGAGTATGGGGTTGGACGGGGGCGGCGGAAGGTACGGAGCTGAGATTTATCAAGGAAATAGGACGAGCGATGAAACGAGACTTCTCAACGCTGTTCCTCCCTCTCGATGGGCCGAAATTTACGTCATCGAGGCTTCCCCGAAGTTTCTCCGCTGTGGTCGTTCACTTTAAAATAGACGCATCAATTCGCCGCCAGGGTTGAACCGCTGGGAGGAAGCGAGATAGGAGGAGCCTGGGACGAGGCGAGTCCTTTGGGGAACGTCGTTGCCGCCGCTACCGGGGGAATATTGACTATTTTTTTCCTCTATCTTTATCTCTTTTCTTCTATTATTATTATGATTATTATTACTATTGTTGTCGTTGTCGTTGTCGTTGAAGTTGTCGTCGTCGTTGTTGTTGTCGTTGTCGTTGTTATTGTTATTATTGTTATTATAATCGTCCATTATTATCGTCAATTATTATTATTGCTGTTATTATCGGGAGAACCGAGTTTTAATCTGACGTTGATCGATCGGCGGGTATTCCCTCCGGATCCCCTCACCCTCGCCTCGCCCTTCATCGTCCAACAGATAAAACACTTTCTCCGTCGAATATTACAAAACACACGCGGAGGTTAGGCGCAATCGGTTACGTTAGACACACGGCACCTCCCGCACATCTTTTATAAATAGCCGGCTTTCGTGTAACTTGGGCTATTAAGCCTTTTTGCATTGGTGCGTGATAGGACGGAAGCACGAAACAATCGTATGCGTGAGAGTTTGAATGGACCGAAGTCAGAGTCTGTTTGTGCAGTCCGTGGACAACTGTTGCGCCTGTTTTCGCAATACAACGAAAGCTCGCCGCGTCAGCGATGGAAGAGGAGGGCAGGAAGGAGGGAGGTAGCGAGTGGCTAGACGCGGAGGAATGTCGATACTCACGCGCCTAGGAGCTGAACAATTAGCGCTTCTATCGCGCGGGACAATCCATCGTGAGAGAAGAGAGCGGAGGATGAATCCCGAAGTCGGGGATAATGCAAAGATCGCGAGCAATAGGCTGCGGCTTGAGAGCCTAGAGAGGAGAGAACTAAAAGCCAAGGACATTCGGCGAGAGCGGTGGAATGGGGGCGAAGGAGGGAGTCAGAGCCCGCAGCCGTGTATACCGCAGAAGAGTCAAATCATCCTGCCTCCTCCGCCCTCTCCCTCTTCGCTCCCACTCCGGCGCATTCCTCCCTCTTCTACCCCGTGGAGTCGCCTACGCGCTTGGCCGAAGACCGAAATGAGGAGGACGTAGTAATGCCTTTCTCTCTCTCTCTCTCTCTCTCTCTCTCTCTCTCTCCTTTCCTGCGCCTGCTTTTTTGTCGCTCGCGCGTCCAGCGCAGGCTTTTTATCAGCCGAGAGCGACCGAACACATCCGTGGGATCCTTCTTGCCTCCCCCTTCCCTTCTTTTTTTAATGCCCCTCAGCCATTATAAGCCTCTCCTGCTCACTCACTCTCTCACTCTCTCTCTCTCTCTCTCTCTCTCTCTCTCTCTCTCTTATGGCCACTTACTCACCGCTCTATCGCCGCCCTCCTTCTTCAGCCTGCCCAGCTCACAGGCTTCCTTCCCTTTCGACTGCTCTTTTCTCTACACTCGGCAGCATCAGCAGCCCTTCGTTTTCTCTCGGCTTTATCGGGCTTGTATACCCGTTTTATGTGGAGAGACTGGCAGAGGGAGGAAGAGAGAGAGAGAGAGAGAGAGAGAGAGAGAGAGAGTGAGATTGAGAGTGAGAGAGTGTGCGTGTGTGTGCGCGCGCGTGTGCGTGTGTGGGAGAGAGGGAGAGAGAGGGATAGTCCGAGAGTGGGAGAGCGAGATAGAGGGAGAGAAGAAGATAGCGAGAGGCACCCAGGCGATACGGATCCTTCGATTCCTGCCTCTCGTCGACTTAAGCTCGGAGGAAGCGAGGGAGTCTCCTCGACGGGCACAGATGCAACGCTGTGCTCGTTATCGATGCTTTATTGGGTGGTTATTATAAACGAAAAGAGATAAGGCCTATGATAATGCGCGTGCACACACTGACACTAACGATATACAATCGAGATGAAGGGTCATGAAATGGGAACTACTTTTCCAACGCTTTAGTGTTGCGTTTTAATGGGGACAGAGGGTGCACTGACGCATTCAAAATTTAATATTTCAATTTCCCATACAATAATATGTACAATCTTATTATTACCATTGCCATTCTCCTTTATTGTTGTTGCCGATATAATTATTATTAGTATTTAATGGTAAATTTTCTTTTGTAACAAATCAATTATAATTTACTTGTGATGTTTGATTTGAGAAAAAATAACGTACTTTGAAGAGTCGAAAGTAAATGTATATTCAATATGTGTTTCTACAACTTTTCACACCATTTATCAATGACCTACACGTTCTTGTACTGTTAGTATGTCTCTTTTTGCCTAACTGATTCGCCTTACCTCATCTTAATAAACCCACCCTCGTATTATTATTATTATTATTATTATTATTATTATTATTATTATTATTATTATTATTATTATTGTTATTATTATTGTTATTAATATTCTTATTGTTGTTGCTGTTGTTACTGTTGCGCTTGTCATCGCTATTATGTGACGTAGTTATTGAATTGCAGTTGCTGGCATTGTCCTATGTTTAGCTGCTGGTGGTTACGTGAAATCGAATTTTACAAATCGTTAAACCCTTGCTTCCCTCACTACATGACTCAAGATAATATCTTATCATGCATGTTAAAATACTTTTGTCATTGCAATGATAAATATCCAATAAGCGCGTCGTCGCTTTATTGGCGCCATGTGAATTAAATTGCGGTATTGTTAAGCGCGCAATTATGTGGAGGAAAAAGTACGGTTAGAAAGTTTGAAAAAGTAATACAAAGGAGCTTTTAGAAATGCGAGATACCGACTATAAATAGGATATATCAAATTTTCATCTCCGGCTACGCTAACTTACCACCCACTGGCATAGTAAAATGTTATCTATTGCCGAATGGCAATATCCTAATCTCCTGAAATAGTCTATCTACTTACGAATTCCATGATTATCGCGCCTATCAAAGGAACGGCTCGTCCATCTTTATTTACGCATTGTTCCAATTGTTCCAGCCTGGTTGACGGTGCGAAAATTTATCACGTACCTTTATGCTCCCAAGCCCATGCTTTTACGAATTTCTAATCAACTCGATAATTTACGCGCCATTTCTTCCATTAACGAATCCTGCATTCGATATTTCACGCACAATATTTCGTATGTCGCGCGACTCATAATTGAGTACAAAATACACCCACCCGTCTCAACCTCGATTATCCCAAAATCATTTGCCCCTACACTCGCCTAATTATTAATCATCGTGCAAAAATGCGTAAACATTGTTAAATCTCAGGACTCTTAACTAATAAGATTGTGCCACTGAAAAGTAGATAATTCAAATTACTTTTCAATATCGCGTTCACGCACGTCAACGCAACTCACACAAGAACAACGGGCCATTTAATGTAACAAGAGTCACTGTTTATTTAAAATTCGAGCCCGTTGGGACGGCCGTTTTAATGCCTTCGCGCCTATTACCTGCATAAGCCGGATATTAAAGCTGCTCGAGCACCTCCGAGCGACGACAATAAATGCGTGGAAGAAAAAAAAAAACAGAAAAAAAGTAGAAGAAGAAAAAAAAAGCCCGCAACGCGGCATACATACTTCGTCTCACGATAAATTAACGAGGCGCTCCTAAGGCTTTCCAAGGCCGTTCCGCGTACTTCTCAAAATATTGTCATCTCCCTAGCCCCCACGCCCCTAGCCAACCTCGTGCCGCTCGCTTCACCACGGCGCCTCTCCAAAGGCGCAAAGTCTCCGCGCTGAATTACCTTAATCCCCCGACGAGTTCTGAGAAAATTTCAATGCCAGATAAGCCCGAGGAGCTGCGCGTACGAAAAACCTCGGAGCAGCTGAGCAACGCCATTACAAGTACCATTACATCCAATAACAGTTACTCTGGACGCAAGCGCGCAATAAACATGGCCGATCATCGCGACGCCTAGTCGAAGTCGTCCGAGGCTCAAAGTTATTGGGCTTTCAAAAGCGCCAGATCGCACGCACTACAGCATCACGAGTCGAGTAGCTCGAGTTTTTTCTTATTGCTCGGCTCAAAATCTCCAAAAAAACGATGAGGAGTACCATCGGCACATGTGCTGCTGCTTAAGCCGAGTACCCACAACGATGATTCACTCCTCCCTCCGACAATTGCCCTCTCGAACGAGCCCACGAATCTGCCTCCCACCACCCTCCACTCACTCCTCACCATTGCATCTGAACTTCTAATAAATAGAACTCTCGTCGATAAACGGCCTCATTGTCGGCTATTAGCTGCCATTAGACCCGCTACTCAGCTCGACGAGGGACAAGGAAGCTGTGTGACAATCCTCGATTGCCCATTGCCGTATCGCGACAAGTTTATCACAGAAAACCCGCGCTCGACCAGTCCAGTCCAGTGGCGTACAGTCGCGCTGAAGATATTCGCCAACAGCTACGTAATGGCGTTATATGGGGTCGCGTTGCCGTATGCCTGATCAATCATAATCTCCTATCGTACAAATGCGACTGCCCAACGTACCTGCAAAATTAATCCCACCGTTAAAACGTTAAAATGAATTTACGCTTTAAAGTCACTCGTAACTCGCGCCAAACCAGTTTGCGAAAAGATAAAGAGACTTGGGTAAACATTGTATCGCAGCTTGTAACGAGGTTATAAATTGCGAATCATCGTATGCATTAATTAATGAAAATTAATACCTTAAAACTCGGTGCTCGCCCCATAAATTCCAATGTCGTCGCCGCCGCCGCCGCCCCCACTCCCCCCCTAACGCGCCAACTTCCCGTCCGATCCATTAACGTGAAATTGAATTACGCGCCCAACCGCGCATTTTGAATCACCGAATATCCGCTTTACATAATTTCTCGATATTGCCCACGTCAACGTCCCTCGCCCCTCGCGTGCAACCTTCGAGCGCGTGCTCATCGCGGCATCGGGCTCCGGCTCCTTTAGCCTCCGACGCCAATCTCGGGCTCCGGCACCCACCCGGCCCCTCCCTCGTCCCACGGTGAATCCACACACGGGCACGGGCACTCCGGGTGACTGAGCTCGTGGCCGGGCTGCCGATGGCGCGACTCGAGGCACAAGGCCGCGAAGACCGGCGATTCGCCCTGGGATGTCCATCTCCGAGACGCCGGGCAAGGCAGCCGCGCTCGACTCCAATTTTTACGGACCCAATTCCCACGTGCGCAATCCGGGCGATTAACTCGGAGAGAGCGAGCGTCGGCGGGTCCGGGCCCACCGCGCGAACCTCCCCTGCAATCTCTTAAGCTGATTAAGTCGGAGGGGCACGGGCCGGTGATGTGGTGGAGGAGGGAGAGGAGGTGGAACAAAGAGAGAGAGACATGAGGCAAAAAGTCGCGCAAGCCGTCGTCAAGGAACCAAGTCGTTGACCAAGTACGGAGTTGCCTGGGGGAAGACGATGGTGCATGTAGAGGCTCGGAGGTGAGAAGAAGCGAGGTTAATCGCTTGTTCCAGGGCCAAGCGGTGCGATGTATCGCGCGGAGGTTTCTCCGCCATCAACGTATAGAGGAGAGAATAAGTATCGCGCGTGCCCAGCGGCCTCGCGAGGTCGGGCTCCCCCGAATTCAAAATAGAGACTCCTGTGAGGGAGAGAGAGAGAGAGAGAGAGAGAGAGAGAGAGAGTGAGTCGCCATCAAGTTTACATTGAATGAACGTTCCACCAGCCACCCTGAGGAAAGGAGCGTGGCAGCTGATTCAATTCCGCTTGAGGGGAGCGTCTCTGCGAGGACTCGATAATGCCGCAAATATTGACACCGTCACCCTGCCACGCGACAATCGATCCTTTCATCGACGATTCGCCGCCCATAGATCAGAGCTCTCGTTGTTCCCCTGGCAGTTGTTCTACTGGTATCGTTGCGGATTGAATCTGCGGCGCGGAATCGCGCGTAGGGTGTCCGTCGAAGGGACAAAGTGCGGCACGGGGTTCGGGGCCGGGATGATCGTGGAGGGGACTGGAGGGGCGATAAGGTTGGCATCCGGATGAGATCGTGCTGGCCGCGGGGCGAAGAGGCCGAGGGGCGAGAGTTGTTTTTAGCGGGAACTATGTGGATTTTGGTTCGGAGGAGGGTGTATTATTTTTGGATTTTGCTGCGCGCGCAATGGGGTGAGCTTTCGCGTGGCTGCGGTAGCGACGATGATGTTGCGCCAGGCCTTCGTCGAGAAGACCGACCAGCTTTATGGTTATCGAAAGCCTCGTTCGATCGTGACTGAGCGAGCCGTATGCGAGGGGGTGTTACCGGACTCTTCGGGAATCGGAGAGCACTGGCGGGAGGGAGAATCGAGGTTGGCATCGCGCAGTTCCGGCTGAATGCTTCGCCCGGGTTTTCCGCTCGAGAACACGGGGATTCTCCTTAGCGCGAGCTACTCGATATAAACGATGCGATTTAGTTGAAAAGTGCAAGGCGATGGTTTTAGTGGGTACGCGAGTGGCGAAAAGAACCCTCGGACTACGAAAACTATACTAGGGACCTATGAGCGCGCGTTTACGGTTTAAGGTTAACTGGCTAACCGAAACGAAAACGGTCAAGCTGGCGAAAATCGTGGCTGGAGTGGGGTAGCGTCCGCGCGGCTCTGAAATTAGCTTCGGCTAGTCGCCCGATATGCTTTAATTTCTCAGAGTTTTGGCAAAGTAATTTGCAGGATAGTCGGAAAATGTCGCGCTCTCGTGGCTTTAATTGAATTTACTCGAACGGTATAAGCGGCAGTTTAATGCGTTTTTTTAATGGGTTAGGTGGACGGTCCAGTCTGCGATGTGCAGGGGATCATGGGTGAAATGAAAGGATTTGGACCAAGCGACATACTCTTTAGCTCGGAAAAACTTGTTTAGCAAGACTAGGCGAGATAAAGTGGCAGTGGCCGATAGGAGGAGATCGCGATCGTCTCGCGTTACTCAGCATCATCACGTTATTATCTTGTTACTAGCGCTCGATTGGGGATCGCTGGCCGATGAGTGATTTCGAGAGCCCGGAGCCAAGTGCCGATCGTGGCTCTCGATAATCGTTACGCGTGTTGTTGTCGTGGGTGCGCGCAATGTCGGTGCCGCGTCCTTAGCTTGGGACGATTCGTTAGAGTCCCGTTTGGCATGAAAATGTGATTGATTGTTTTTGCACGCGGGCCAGGGTAGTTTTGGCGAGACTCGGCTCGGCACGGCTTAATAGAATCGAGGGCCATGATAACGGAAAGAGGTAGAGAGATGGGCGTCGGGCTGTAGTAAGTAAAGTCGTGTAACGAAATGTAATGAGTTATGTCGGGGAGGAAAGTGCAGGCGAATGAGTGTGAGGTATTGCGATAGCCTTGGGATAGTCGGGATGCTGGAACGAACGGAGCCTCCAGACTTGGGATTATCGTGACAAAGGTTATAATAGGCATTTTTACCCTGGAGATCGTTATTTTTTCGAGGGAGGGCCTTTTTAGGGCTTGTGCGAGCTCAAGCGGCGTTCATCGGCGCATTCCAAGCACCAAATCTCCCGACTCACGCATAAAAATCGCGAGAAACAAAAGGGAAAGAATGGACGTCGGACCGAGGAAGGGAAGGTTTTTCAACTCGGTGCACTGGAGCTGTTCCCTCTCACTCTCTCACTCTCTCACTCTCTCTCTCTCTCTCTTCTCTCTCTCTCTCTCTCTCTCTCTCTCTCTCTCTCTCCCTTTCTCCCTTTCTCGCTTGTGCGCGCCTGCGTTCCTCCTCTCTCCTTTTCACTTCAGCCTCCTCTCGGCTCGCGTGAAATCGACGAGTCTGAGGGACTCGTGTGGGTGTGGGTGCTCAGCCGTTGCTCGCAGTGCGAAAGCGTGAAAAAGTCGACGTAGGAAGTTCGTGGAGTGCCTTCCCCTCGACCTCGCCTCCTCGCGTCGGGGTATCAGACACGGAGACGCGCGGAGGAAGGAGGGCACCGAGACTACAAGGGAGGAAACGAGCCGAGCGAGATGAGGAGGAAAAAAACGAAGCGGTGGAGACCAGGAGAGAAGAGCGCGCGCTCGTGTGCGTGTATGCGTGCGCGCATCGAGGATAAAGCGGGGACGCGCGGTACCGGTGCTGCTGGAGCGATGGGGACCGCGGGGATGCGCGGTGAAGGGTGAGGTAGCGAGGGAGAGCGAAGCGGTGGGCTGGTGAGGGGAGAGGAGCGGTAGTATCGAGGGAGGAAAAGGGAGGATGGAATGTTAAGTAATGGAGCGAGCAAGAGGGAGAGAATGGTGCATCCAACCAAATGGTCCATTTGTTTCAAAGAGAATATATTCTTGAAGATGATGTCTCAAAGGGAAATCCTTATCTAGTAGGAGTAGTGTTATTGTCCACGTAAAGGGAGGTCATCTTGACCAGTGACTCAGTCTCTTTCTCTCTCTCTCTCTCTCTCTCTCTCTCTCTCTCTCTATCTCTCTCTCTCATTCTCTCTCTGACTTCATAGCTATGCTTGTATGTTTTCACGGGCTAACTTGCGCGTGCCCACATGTACACATTTATCTCTAACTCTCTCTCTCTCTCTCTCTCTTTCTTTCTTTCTTTTTTTTCTTTTTCTTTTCTTTACTTTTCCGTTCGCGTCTGCGAAAAATCTCTATCTCTATATCTATCTCTATCTCTCTCAGTCTTTGTCTCTGTCTTTATTTAAGTAAAAAAAGAATAGTGTTGCTTCCTTGAGAGTGTAAGTTGGAGTAGCCGCTCTCTTGGGGCTGAGATCTTTTTAATTTTTTAGTAAAGAATGCACTGCAAATACACGTATAATGCTAAAAAAAATACTTTTTTTCTTCAATATTAATTCTCTCTTTCAATGACTCTAGCCGCCTCACACATTCTTATATAAGCTTATGGCATTTATGTTAAAAGAGGCCCGAGGCTAAGAAATGTGCGAAAAGTGTACATTCATTTTTTAAGTACTTTGTAAAGTCTTGACACTGACGCGCGGGATGAGAGTATATACTTTGTGCAATATAGGTTGGCGTTGAAATATATTATTAAAAAAATATGGATTACAGTTGACTTTGAAAATGAATAATAATCCTTGAGATTATGTAGTCAGCGAATGTTGCCAGCAATTTACTATCTATGAATTTTGCGATAAGTCGATTGACTCGGTCGGACATTTATCTAAGGGTTGGCAATTTATTTTGGCAAATGGCACTAGTTTTAACGATAGGCACCCGATCCGATTAATGGAGCGGAGGTTTTAAACAATTGAAATGGATGCAGAGATATGATATTGTAAAACTTATGATGTTGAAGTTAAGAGTAAGCTTGCGGCGAAATTTCGCGTATGTGTTTTCCTGAAATTTTTATCATTAAAGAAGGCGAAGGTACGGAAGCGTATATATGAGACTCACTCACCTCTTATAGTGAGGCGAAGAAAGGGAAGGAGTGCCAGAGCAAAAAAGAAGATGAAGAGCACGAAAGAGAAGGGCAGAGGGTAGGAAGAGAAATGAAGATGAAGATGATGATGAAGAAGACGAAGTAGAAGGAGCGAGAGAGCGAGAGTGTGCAAAAAGTAGAGAGCGAGAGAGCAAGGGGAGAATGAGAAAGGCCCGGAAAGGATGAGAGACGTGAAAGTCCATTCGCTAAGAGCCCGACGCCCGACATCGACAGAGAAGGAAAGAAGAGGGATGCCGCCGACCTGCTAGTGAGCTCGAGGACGGAGATGAGGGATGTAAGAGTGTGCGCCGAGGTAAGGACCTTCAAGAAGTCTCCGAGAAAATTCGCGAGACA
>NW_011948413.1:12987739-12994280 GCF_000503995.2 Ceratosolen solmsi marchali
GTAGGGCGTGCGCGCGCGCGCGCGCGCGTGCACTCCCGTCTGCGGTATAGCAGAAGGTGTCGCGCGCTACAGAGGCGGTAGCCTCTTGCATTCCCTCTTTGGCTATTAAGAAAACTCGCTAAAGCTTTTATGCAAGGCCGTGAGAAGCCAGTGCCACTCCCGCTTCCATTTTTCTTTCACCTTCTTCGTCGTATTTTTCAACATGTCGGATTCGTTGAACCGCCCCCGCCGAAGGGGTGAGCAAGTTTCACAAGTCGCCCGAGCGAATTGTCGCTCGGCAATATTTCTCTCCCGCGCGTGTTTTCGAGCCCCCCGTCCTTTTACCCTTTCTTCTTTCTTTTTTCTTTTTCATCGGTAACGCGTAGGTATGTGTGTAAGGCACTGGATATCTTCTTTGCTTCTTTAGAAGGATTCCCGCCGAATATTATGCTGGGCTGGAATTGGCCTAGGGGCTCTTCGATAGCGGAAACAAGAATCGCCGCGGGCACTAATCTTTGGAATCCCTTCCTGCAACAAGTTAACTAAGCAATTCTCGCTGGGCACGCCGAGTCTTGCATAATGCGAAGGGCGTTATTGGTCTGTAAATCAATGAATAAGTGGCTCGAGACTGCCGCGATACACACATTACAGCGTATTTGACATTGTGAATGCAGCGATGGACGAACATGCGGATCCCAATAAGAAATGAGATAAATTTTGCCTGTATCAATGTGTATTTTCATTCATTCGTTCATTTATTTCTGGCGAAATCGGTATATTAACATGCAAATGCTGTAATTGGAGTGGCGTGAATTGGCATCGAGGAGGGCCGAGTCTCTCTCGTTCGATTGATAATTGATAATTGATAATACGAAACTCGACGACACTTCTCTTCAATGCGATCGTTCGTATATTGAAAATTCGAAATTCAAGTCTCATGCCTTGGAGCGTTGAGTCATCGCAATTAAACTTACCGTTAGAACTTTTTCCCAAGGGCATCGATAACATCAGACTGCAGAAATTACAATCTGGAAGGATTCGTGTTACATTCGTGTTACATATGGAGATCAACGAATCTCCGTTTGGACATTTATCTCTTGACTATATTCGTTGTACGATTCACTGTGTTCACTTTAAATATTATGTATCAGAATAATTGAGATTCTCCTACCCCACTCGCCCTCCCCCTACTCCTCCTCCTCCACCTCGACCTCCTCCTCCTCCATCTTTCTTACAATATACATATTATCGAATTAAAAAATTCACAAATAAAATGTGCGTTCGCCTTCACAACGACATCGAGCTAACATTTTAATTTCAGCACTCGTACTTTACGCGCAGAATATATTTTTTGATTTTTTAAACGAGATAAAAATAAAAATGATCTCTTCATTTTTCGAGGTAATAAAATTAATTTGTGTGCGTGCGCGTATGACTGTGTTGGTGTGTGCGCACCCATGTATTTATATGCTCTATCAATTCAGTTTTTCTTTTAATATCTACCGATGCAGAAGTTGAGCATATAATTTACAAGATAAATTCTTTTTTTCTTCTTTTTTAAGAACGCTGTCGTGATAACGACGTTTTAATTAGAAACGTTTGATTCCTCTCGAATACATGGAAATGTAAACATTTTCATTCGATACACAAATTTTTTTCCTCATAATCATTAAGTCGCATAACAAATACCGACATTATGCTTCTATGTCGTTCCTTACATTTCTTATACTAACTAATAATGAAAAATGGAAGAAAATGGAAATCTGTAACGAGCTTATTATCATCCTTCATTAGCTTTATGCTGCCACTGTAAATTTAATTTGAAAATTCACAAAGAATTTATTCCTAGCTTATCAAGTATTTCGGTATATTTTTCAGCAAAGTAGAAGATTCAGAATTCAGAAATGTACATTAATTAATTATAAAGAATTAATTAGAAAAAATCGGACTAAAGAATTTGAAGCGTAACGAGAAAGTCAGCAAAGATATGTAAGAGCAAGTCTTGACATTTTCGCCGAATGCGCAGAGAATTTTCAACGTACAATCGATCATCGTCATAATCATTATTGTTGTTGCTGTTGTTGTTGTTGTTGTTATTCTACTTCTTCTTCTTCTTCTTCTTCTTCTTCTTCTTCTTCTTCTTCTTCTTCTTCTTCTTCTTCTTCTTCTTCTTCTTCTTCTTCTTCTTCTTCTTCTTCTTCTTCTTCTTCTTCTTCTTCTTCTTCTTCTTCTTCTTCTTCTTCTTCTTCTTCTTCTTCTTCTTCTTCTTCTTCTTCTTCTTCTTCTTCTTCTTCTTCTTCTTCTTCTTCTTCTTCTTCTTCTTCTTCTTCTTCTTCTTCTTGTGGATTATTATAGATATGTGACTAGTCTGTAGGGTAGCAATAAGCATCGTTTTATTATTCGTAATTTGAAACTCGTGGGTAAGCCTGTTAAGTTGCTACAGATTTCCAATTGTCAATGTCATGGCGAACTTACAATAAGCCTCCCGTGAATGCTTTAATCGGTATTAGGGAAGTCTTACGTTAACGCACGAGCCCACCATATTGCACAATACAACTTTTCGGCGTTTGTGTGCAGCGGCCCGATCAACTCCATCAGCAACGGAAAATTAAAAGCGACGGATCACGATCGTGTACGATTCCATGTTTCGGACACGAGCTCCGGCACTTTTCCTACATCGATCGTCGCGACGATAAAATCAATCTTAGACATCCAAAGGATTTCGAAGGTATTGGCTTATTGGATTGCAACTCCATGTAGAGAGCAAATTTGAGAATAAGTTGTGCCTTACGAACTTGCCGTAGAAACTTGTCATTCCAAGACTCCTTGCGTACGTTACGCTACCGATGAAAATGTCACGTTAAATTGCGCATAAAAAAAAGCTCGGTTGCGCGTAAGTGCGAATGGGACTTATGAATGCGCTCGTTGTACGTGACTCCTCCCTGCCTTTTCTGGTTCTCCTTCGCCCTCGCCGCTCGCCACCTTCCCCATAACATTCCCGGAATCCTGCAGCTGCAGCGAGGCTTAACCAGAGCATTAATAACTGGGGGGGGGGAGAAGAGACAGGTCGCAATTGATCTTATGCCAGCGTCGACGAGTATCGGTAAGGGCGCATGCGTGACGTGATTTTTGGCTTGGAACTGTGTGCGGGCGGTGGCCACGTCGGCAGCAGGATGATGAAGATGGCATAGTGATGATGATGACAGGAGGGTGGGGGTAGGTGGGCAATCGGAAGATACGGCCCATAGAAGTTGACTCGCGCACGCAATCCGCGTCGGCTGACAGCTGGGACTCCCGAATCGGGACCCGGGGCCTCGCACCCATGCCCGCCGCCGTCAAGTGAAATAGGTGGAGTTAGATATGACGCGGGGAGCGTCGGGGGTGAAAAGCCCCGGGGCGGACAAAGGAGGGGCCGAGCGTCGAATGGCGCGGTGAGTTGCTTCTAGGAGGCCGGGGGCGGACGAGGAAGGGGTTGCCGGGTCAGGCGCAGGTGCGCAGCGTGAGAACGGGCCTGAGCTGCCGCGCTCCGCCGTCTTTCGTCCTCCTTTTTCTTCGCCTCGGGCCAGCGCGAGGGGTAAGTTCGCCCCACAAAGGGGCCGCGCGTCCGGGGCCCTGTCAATTTGATCCCCGTTGATCCGACGCCACCACGACCCTTCGTTTACTCCAATTCGATCGCCGCGTCTCGCTGCTCGTCACCTTAGAATCGCGCTAACGGAGGATCCTCGAAACCGCCGCATCGCCACCGACGCCAACGTCATCATCAGCCCCGTCGGTCGAGTCAGGGCCGAATGCAAAGCCATCGTAAAGGAATTTGCTTTTCAAAGCAGTGGTTGCCCGCAAAAGCGCATTACCATTTTTCCCGGCCTCCGAATGTTTAACGCTTGTCGGTTAATGTTCAGTCCAGTGGTGGTGGTGGTGGTGGTGGTGGTGGTGGTGGTGGTGGTGGTGGTGGTGGTGGTGGTGGTGGTGGTGGTGGTGGTGGTGGTGGTGGTGGTGGTGGTGGTGGTGGTGGTGGTGGTGGTGGTGGTGGTGGTGGTGGTGGTGGTGGTGGTGGTGGTGGTGGTGGTGGTGGTGGTGGTGGTGGTGGTGGTGGTGGTGGTGGTGGTGGTGGTGGTGGTGGTGGTGGTGGTGGTGGTGGTGGTGGTGGTGGTGGTGGTGGTGGTGGTGGTGGTGGTGGTGGTGGTGGTGGTGGTGGTGGTGGTGGTGGTGGTGGTGGTGGTGGTGGTGGTGGTGGTGGTGGTGGTGGTGGTGGTGGTGGTGGTGGTGGTGGTGGTGGTGGTGGTGGTGGTGGTGGTGGTGGTGGTGGTGGTGGTGGTGGTGGTGGTGGTGGTGGTGGTGGTGGTGGTGGTGGTGGTGGTGGTGGTGGTGGTGGTGGTGGTGGTGGTGGTGGTGGTGGTGGTGGTGGTGGTGGTGGTGGTGGTGGTGGTGGTGGTGGTGGTGGTGGTGGTGGTGGTGGTGGTATTCACGTCGGTGGGACATTCACGAGCCTCCCGTTAGCTAATAAAGCGGAAGAAAGAGCCGTTAGCTGCGAGAGAGTCGCGCTTGAGTGGAGACGACTGGCCAAGCGGGGAGGAAGGCGCGGAAGCGTTCCGGGTCAGCATCGACGGCTCGGAAATGGCGAGGAGGGGTGGGGGAATTGAAGTGGAGACGATGAGGAAGCGAGCCTGAAGTTTCGCGGGCCCTGGGCGTTGGCACCACCTTGCTAGCCGCTGCCGATTTGTATGACGAAGGGAGGTTCGCGGAGTCGTCGGCGGGGGCGCGAACGGGCGAGGCGCGGCTGCTGCGAGCAGCATTAAAACCTGGAATCCGGCTGGTGTGGCGGACCGAGGTGGATCGGCGACCAAAATAACCCCAATAGGCCCTCGCGGGAAGTGCGCTCGTAGTGAGTGGTTATTTCGGAATTCGAGAATCGGAGTCTGCCGGCTGCGTCTATCGCGCGTCCCGAGAGCCTCGTCGAGCGATGCTCGTCGCGATGTTGGCTTTGAGGGGGACTGCGGCTGCCGCTATGGCGTTGGTGACGGGGGGGGGTGTGATTGCTGTGGAACGGGGTAAGGGTCGAGGGGAGGTAAAGGGGTCTTTCGACGCGAGAGGGTTCAAGTGGAAATTCGAAGCTGCTTCGAGTGTGAAAATAGTCGAGGTGTCCTAATTGGTTTTGGGCATTGAGCTGTGTAATGGGGCACGAGTCCGCAAAAGTCTCGTTACGAGGAATTTCGTGCGGCGTTTTCCAGTTAGGCGAGATTCGTGTAGCCATGTTCCTACAAGCGAATCGTGATTGGCATTTGCCGATGATTGGTTGGTACCATTTGCCATGACACAACCCATTTGCCACGTGAAATACTGTCAGATGCTGAAAGTATAGGCCGTTAATAAGGGAAGGAGACTGACTTTCGTTTAAATGCCAGTCGATTGAAATGTATTTTATTCATTTGCAAAGTAGTAAAGTGAAATATGTAAATATATATTGATGTCACATTGAATAAATCATTGTGAAGTAATGCGCGTAGAATCTTTTTAAATTTATGAGAAATAAAAAAAACTCAGAATTGTCCTTGTGAAGCAATACAAGGTCAAGTAATGCCACCTATTAACGCCATGTAATAAAAGCGCCTGTAATAATAAATTGGAAATAGATTCCACATTGCGTTATAAATTCTTCTTTATGAGAGTGATGGAGGTTGGGGAGGAGTTACGTATTCCGGGCAGATTGTTCAAGATGCGAGCAGAGATGACTTTGCATCTGGAGGAGAGTAATGTTTGACATTCGCTGTTGCGTACGCACTTGCATAATTCGCTCTATCCGCATAAGACATTATTATTCATTGTCTTCAAGGGCGAGCGGGAATGAAAAATGGGAGAAAGAATGGCCGGGGGTCGAGAGTTGGAAAGGCTGCGAATGGTGGGGTATGGGAGTATGGAAATTTTTGTGAAAAAGAGCCGTTCGCAGGTTGGTTTTAAGATTTTAAGCTATTAGCTTCGACTGGCCCGCGTGCCCCTCGTACTTTGCCGATTATTTCGCCGTATATCGAGGCTCTGAAGTCTCCTATGTCTTGTCCCATAACCACGATCTGCCATTGTCCATTTTATAATTTCCGAGCCTCGCTCCAACACGTCTCAATTAACCGCCCACGGAGGGTCGAAAAAGATCTTGTAATCGTCCCTCGCCTCCGGTCCATTCTAATCACCGGATTCACCGGATTTATCGGGATGCTTGGGGTCCAACGATGCATGCCCTCCCCCCCGCAACCACCACAAACAATTAAACTTATGGAAAGTCGATTGGCGTTGCCCGATCCACGAGATGAGTTTCACGAGAGATCCTCGGAGTCGTCGATCTCGCCGACATTTAACGGTTAAGGCCGGTCGCGTCGCAAAGGCCGGAAAAAAGCAGAGAATAAAAGCAAAATCCCCGTGTCGGGACCAAGCATACTCCAAACAAGCGGTCCGCGGGCGAGTGTACGCGCGAGTGCGCGGTCGTGTGTTAGATAGATAGATAGAGAGAGAGAGAGAGAGAGAGAGAGAGAGAGAGAGAGAGAGAGAGACACTCTCTTTCTCGCACATAGGG
>NW_011948413.1:12994350-13000496 GCF_000503995.2 Ceratosolen solmsi marchali
GAAGAGAGGAAAGTAGAGAGAGAGAGAGAGAGAGAGAGACCATCGCTTGCTCGCACATACGTAGCGGCCCTCCACCACGCTTGGCTTTCTCGCAAGACTCCGGCGGCGCGAGTCGGGGCGCGGGGTGTGTACGTGCGAGTACTGCAAGGAAGGAGCGGCCCTCGGGTTTGCGCGGCGGATGCGGCGGGGCGGGGGGTATCGGTTGCGGTCGGCGTGGCGGGGTAGCGGCGCGGACGACGAGGGGCTGCGGCGGTGGATAAGGAGGAGGAGAAGGAAGAGGAGGCGGTGAGCGGAGAGCGACGAAAGGGGCGGCAATGGCGGCCGCGGCGGCGGGGAGGGGATGGAACGACTTCGGCAGCGGGTAGAAAGAGAGCGCGCGGATAAGGCGCGATAAGGAGGGGGCGAGAGGGAGACCCGCAGGAAGCTCGTCGTTGCTACGTAAGCGAGGCGCGCGGCTCGACGAAAAACCGAGGTGGACGGGAAAACGAGACTCCGCCACTCTCCATCTCTTTTCTTCCCTCTGCCTCCACCGGGTGGCAAAAATTTTGCGGATCCGGCAGGATAGCGGCGGTCTCGTACGTGCGGCAGGCCGTGCCGGCTTCCCCGTACGGTATAATCGCCTGAGATGGCCCGTAGCCACGTTTCGTGCCTCTC
Organism: Ceratosolen solmsi marchali; assembly: GCF_000503995.2. NCBI lineage: Eukaryota > Metazoa > Arthropoda > Insecta > Hymenoptera > Agaonidae > Ceratosolen > Ceratosolen solmsi. The sequence goes on from NW_011948413.1 coordinate 12,995,005, forward strand.
TGTCATGCTCTAGCAGGCGCGCGCGCGCCTGCAGTTCTCCTTCCTTTTTTTTTCGCGCCTTCTGACGCCCGTCGATGACGTGCAATTAAGATGTCTTGGGCGAAGGCGCGGTTCGAGCGAGGCCGAAAGAGACCTTCACGTAGCATTTCGTGTGTGACTGTCGGGGATGGGAGCACGATCTTGCATCGATCACGAACCCTTTAAATACAGATTCGCTAATTTCCGAGATAATTTCTGCGTTGCCATCTCTCCCGAGAGAGTGATCCGACCCTTTAAACGCGGCTGCTCGAATCCCGAGCCGAGATATGCACGAGTAAGGAGGCACTGTGACGTGGTTGGACAATTTTATTCATAAGCTCCGTCCGGATTGTCGATTTTCCTTCCATTCATCAACTATATCGTGCCGTTCTATTAGATTAAAGCACTTTGTGCATCGTCGACCGACGTTCCAGTGGCGTGCGCGTGCATGAAAGCGGTCGCGCACGCACGCGTGTACGCATGCACGCAAGCACGCTCGCAGTCGCGGACAAGCGGGTCTAGAGGTGGAAGCTTGGCTCGGTGCTTAGCAGCGTCCGACAGAATGCGGCTTGGCGAAAGAGCGCATTCGCCTATGCGTAACACATGAAATAAGTCAAGACGAAAGAATGCGGGAGGGGATTGATGTTTTATTCATGGGGATGTAGGGACGATGGGATGCGGAAGGAGAGTGGAGATGGTAGGAGATTTTGTGGCGTTGAGGCCGAGAGCGCGGCGTATCTCGAGCACGATAGGTCGGAGGATCGCGGGGGAAGGAAATCGAAGCCGATTGCGCGTAATAATCGGCTGTCCTTGAGGGGAAGTAAGCTAACGGTTGCAACGTTTGTGCGGAGCGCATCAGCACTAGAGAGATAGAGAGCGAGAGCGAAGGGCGGACGGACGACCGACGGACGTGCAAACAGATAGCTAGACAGACAGACGGACCGACGGACGGACGGACAGACAGACAGACAGAGAGACAGACGGACAGACGGACGGACGTACATGTAGACAACCCGAGAGAAGAGTGAGTGAGAGAGTGAGAGAGAGAGAGAGAGAGGCTGGGAGCGAGGGAGTGATAGCGGGGGGCGGGGGGAGGATGGGAGAGAGAGAGAGAGAGAGAGAGAGAGAGAGAGGTCGGCGCAGTAGCCGCGCATTCGGTCGCGAAGCCCAAGCTTCGAGCCTCTCGGGCGTTTCCGCCGAGACTCGGCTCGCCACGGCCGGAAAAGAGTGCCGAGCAGTTCGTAGGATGGGAGGGCCGCGGGATTGAGGGGCCGCAAGGGGTTCGCGCGGAACGAGCCAAGTCGCGATATCGCGAGAGGAGCAACAGTCGGCGAGTCGGTCGTGTCGCGAGAGAAGCCAACTCCTGCCAACTTCACTCTTGCCACACGCGTGGGTGTGCATGCGACTTACATCGCGCCCCGCGAGACTGACTGACTGACTTAAAGAGAAGGAGAAAGAGAGAGGGAGTGAGGAAAAAAGGGGCTCTTCTCACACGGTTGGCAAGTGCGGTATCACCCATGTATATATAGGGGCAGCGAGATAGAGAGATAGACAGAGATATATAGAGTGAAAGAGAGAGATATAGTTAGATAGATAGATAGATACATAGATAGATAGATAGAGACAGAGATTGAGAGAGAGAGAGACAGAGCGAGAGAGAGAGAGAGAGAGAGAGAGAGTGAGAGACCGAGGGCCCGGGCGTAGGCGAGCTTCCAACTCGGCCGTGCGGTGGCGCAGTGCTTTCCTAACCTGTACGCACGCGGATTGAGAGCACGTAGGTGGCGGCGTAGAGGAGGGGGCGGAGGAGAATTGTTATTCGTGCCTGTGCGCATTTTCCGTCCAGCCGAATGCGTGTGCAGCGCGAAATACGGGCGAGTGCGCCGGTGCTAGTGGCGGCGACGATGATGACGACGAGGATTGTCCATACTCTGGCAGCTTAGAGCGAACACAAATAAAGAAGCACACAGTGAGAGAGAGAACGATAGACTACCGAGGCGGCAAGGAATTACCGAAAGAGGGAGACAGGGTGAAAGAAAGAAGAAGAGCGAAAGAGTGACAGGGTGGGAGAGGAGAACGACGGCAGTCCCCTAGCCGAAGAGAGCATCATCGCCAGGAGACGCCCCGGGAGTATGCCAAGGTAAGCCTGAAACGCTATTTTGATACCCGCGGTATGATTCTCGAGGGAGGGATAATGGAGGATTTGAAAGTTTTCGACAGTCATCCACTTCTCGATACCCCTCCCTCTTCCACCCTGCCACCCGGCCCCACCCCACGGCTCCCGCTCCGACGCCTCGGCGCCCCAGCCCTCGGCCCCTCGCGATACCCGCACCTTTATCCTCACGGATAACCAAAGTAAGTAGAGGTACTCCGGTATTTTTTACATATCGCTCGAGCCTCCGCGTCCCCTGGATTTTCTTACGATAACGATAACTCGGCTTTCGACGTCTTCGTCTCCGCGATTGGCTGCGCGAACGATTTTAACATCGTTCCATCGTGACGGTGAGTTATCCTAGTATGTGGCCGATGTCGAAAGTAAGGAGTGACGGTGAAGTCGTCGAGGGTCCACCGGGGATTAGGGCGAACAGCGGACCCCGAGGAGCCAGTCGTAGAGACTCGCTGTAACGTTTTTTTTTACCACGACCACGGAAAATCCCGAAGCGCTTAAACATCTGTTACGTGGTCGAGCCGCCGGTTACATCGGCGCCGCGTCAAGCGCGTTATTTCTATCCACTTACTTCTCACTCGTGTGTCGTTTGCCCCTTTCGTCCCGGGGGCGGGGTAGGGCTTTCAGCTTTTCGTTTCGCGCACGTGCACGACTGAGCTCTGCGAACGAGAGAGAGAGAGAGAGAGAGAGAGAGAGAGAGAGAGAGAGAGAGAGAGAGAGAGAGAGAGAGAGAGAGAGAGAGAGAGAGAGAGAGAGAGAGAGAGAGAGAGAGAGAGAGAGAGAGAGAGAGAGAGAGAGAGAGCTGACAAGCAGCAACAGCGTCCCTTACGAGAGGAAAATTTAAAATCCCGGCTTCTCTTGTCCTTCCGCCGCAAATTTTGTCCCCGTTGCCGCTACCTTATCCAATGCCACTGCACTCCCCAAGTTACCTCTCTTAGCATTGGAAATTCATATCCCAGAGGGGCCAAGGAGAACTCCAATTCCAGTTGCGGTTGCGGCCGAATGGACCGAGCGGAGTTGCCAGTCCCACGCTAATCATCCTCTTCGCCTTCCGTAAAAAGCCCCGACAATGTCGTTCTCTAAAGACTCCGCGATCTCGCTCGCGCGTCCTTCTCATCGCCGTGTAATTAGTATTTATTGTCGCTCGACGGCTGCGCGATGACGTCTTGATGTATTTATTCGACGGACACCATCGCTTTAAGGATCTTCCGGATTCAGTGGCTCCTCGTGAGAATCGGCTGGGCCTCGTCGTATCGGTAGCCGGGACCGAAAATGATAGTAGCCCTCGGTCCATCTGGCATACCCGCGCATGGGTCGTCGGGACTCGAGCACGTGGACGTCACGTGGACTTTGTCTTTCGAAGCAAAGGTAAACGCTGGATGGGCCAATGATCAGCTCACCCCATAGAATTTATTTATAAAATTGCTCGGTTGGTGCTTTTGAACGGGGTCGCAGCGGAATGGGCCTGCTGTTTATGCTTGAAATTATCCAGGAGCTCCAACGGTCCTTACGCTATCGCATGGCTTTCTGATTATTCGATATAGACGTCTCTTGGTCATGCCGTGTCCACGGAAGGACTCTTCGTCACTGCTCGTTTGTCCTTGTCATTATTTGCGCTGGCCTTGTCGTATTGTGCAAGAGCTTGCAAAAACGCGTGCGCGAGAATGGAGACGTTGTTTTCGCGATAGGCTTTATTTATTATTCAAGACCAATTACATTAATTTTCCCTCTCCTTATTCACTGCCACATTTCCACACATTTTACATAAACGCTGAACAATGGAAAAGAATCCGTCCGCATGACGCTTGTGTACCTTAATGCGAGAAAGCGTCGAAGTCGAAGAAGACGATGAAGAAAGAATGGAATACAGTTTTACGTTCGTCGAGCGCTGAATTTCAATAACTCCGTATTAAATAATATTTGCTTTAAAGTTGGGCCACCAAGATTTTCTCAATTATGAAAGTCGAGGAGAGAACGATATGTGCGAACGCGTTTACTTTGCATTTATGAAAAGCCACTGTCTCTTGGCAACGACGAGGCATTTCCTTTAAGTTCTTCTTTAGTGAGTTAGGCAACAAAATTTGCCCTTACCGAGTTAAGTGAATTTGCTCGTGGGACATTCCCTCTCCCCATCCACCCTCCTCCCGCTTTTTATCCACTTCCCCAACGACCCACCTGACGTCGTCGGCCGTGATTCCTACGATACGCGATCGCTGGGATTTCACGTTCGTTCGTCGCTCGATACACACATCTGACATTTTGCATATTATATGGCCGTTATAACCAACGCGTCGGTTCTTGGCGATTCTACTACTCGTCCTTAATCCGGTTGAGGCGTTCATCCTCAAGCACCCTAGTATCCTTCGAGCCAGCGTTATTGTCAGATTATATTGTACACGAATTTTTCTTCCCTCTTTGAACGCGTCGAATTAAAGACACGTCGAGCGGCTTTCAGTCCGTTACGTTCGAAGGATTCACGTAAAGGCCATGGCAAGATCGATGAGAAATACATTTACATGAAATGGTAGTCCAGCAATGCTGACTCATGGTCCTGGGATTAGCGATTTTGTCGAGACCGTAACGCGGCAATTCGGTTGTCGTGTAAAGGCCTAAATTTAACGCGTTAAATGCGTATATTTTTTGGAATTGAATAGGGTGAAAAGCGACATCCATAAGCGCCGCGCAATCGATTAGAAAGTTCATCGACGCATAAACATGATCGTGCGCGATCGAAGAGAAGCCACGCTAATTGCAGGATTCGCCAGTCAAGGGGGCGTCGATTAGTCTAATCAGTGCCCGTTCCCCGAGTGGGAGTAAAAATGAAAGTTTAGATTCGCGGCACAACCCACCTTATAAAACGTAAAATGCGATGAATATGAATTCCCATAGTACGGAGCGAACTATTTTTCTAACGATTTGATAAGTCGTCGAGGGTGGGGGTGGAGGAGTGATGATAAAAGCCAAGCAAATGAAAGCCAGTGGAATGGGACTGAGGAAAGAAGGAAAGGCCGGCAAAGGGTCAGCGATCGACGGCTTGGTAGGATCTTTATCCTCCCCCGTGGTACGAGCGAGTACGATCTCCGGGCCGGCAATGCGGACGGTGACACGCTTAGACGAGGACGAGCCAACTAGTCACCACGTAATACGCGTTCGCCTCTACGTGGAAAAGCAGCGACGACGCGCCAACGAGTTGGCCGCAATCGGCTTTGTGTACACGGCGATAGAGAGAAAGAGAGAGAGAGAGAGAGAGAGAGAGAGAGAGGGGGGGGGGAGAGAGAGAGAGAGAGAGAGAGAGGGGGGAGAGAGAGAG
>NW_011948413.1:13000506-13004289 GCF_000503995.2 Ceratosolen solmsi marchali
AACGAGAGAGCTAGTCGCAACGTCGAGGGGGTGGTTCTGCGTAGGTTGGGCGGTATGAAAGGCCGCTGTGAGGATGATAATAATGGGGTGGGAAGAGAAGGAGCGTAGGGTCGTTGGCCATCCGCAGCTCGTGGGCCTTCGTGCCTTCTCCGGCTCTACCTATTCCGACTTTGTTCGTTCGCTCACTTGTTCGCAAATCGATATTTCCCACCTCGACTCAACCTGCTAAGCTCTTTGCGCAAAAACCCGAATATGCGATGGAGGGAGGGAGGCCAGCCGCTCCCAATGTATCGCCACCCCACCGGCGCATCATTAATATTACCCGACCAACATCAGGGTCACCACTGCCAAACGCTAGGCCCTCGATCACTTGATCACTCGATCATTCGATCACTCGATCACTCGACCTCATCAGCCTCGCGAGAAAGAAAGAAAGTAAGCGCGCATTGTCCCTCGCGGCGGCGATACCATCTTTAAACCGCCGCCTTACGTAATTACTCGGCTCTTATCGGCTCTCGGTGCGCGCCTCGCTGCCAATTGCGACAGCTGGCATCGCTCGGCCGAGTGCGCCATCCTTCGTGGCCGCCGCGGCCTTTGCCGCAAAAATGCCTCCGTTCCGCGACTTTTCCGAGAGCCTTGTAACCTCGATAAACGACGGCTTTTTGCGCCTCGAGCGTTGCTATGCGCAGTCACCACCACCACCACCACCATCACCACCACCACCACCACCACCGCCATCGTCACCGTCCCCGTCACCGTCACCGTCACCGTCACCGTCACCGTCACCGTCGCTGCTACCGCTGCTGCCGCCGTCGCCAACCTCTCCCCTGTGCCCGCGACCCCGCCCCCGCCCTCGCGCGCCGAAGAATAGGCGAGGGCCGTCTTCGCGCGCGCTGGTGGGACGCGTACGTGTGAGCCGCTTCCTGCACCGCGTTCTAAACATTGCACCTCCGCGCGCGAGCGGTCCCGATCCCGGAGCCGTTCTTCTCTTCCTCGCGCGCCCCTCACGTGGGCGGCTTTATTAAATGGAATTGAACCGTAGAAGGGAAAAAAAGAGATCAGGCAGCGCGAGGCTACGGCGCTTTATCATTGTCTGACACCCGACGCCTTTTCGTACCGCTTAGTCCCTCCCCCCCCCGTCCCATCAACGCCTCCCTGGGGAATTCGCAAACCGAACCACGCGGCCCCTGTGCCCGACCCCCGAGCCTGGTTACTCGCAAAATTCGCCAAGGACCGACAGCGGGATCGTGGTACCGCCGTCTTTTTCCCTACGTACCGCTCCTCCCCGCGGGCCCAACCCCGTTATTAATACCAACCTATTGGTCGACGTGCCATAAAAAAAACTGTACTCGTGGCCGTTCTCCGCGGTGAAGGGGACTTTGAGCGAGCGACGGAGTGAGAGTGAGAGAGAGAGAGAGAGAGAGAGAGAGAGAGATAGAGAGAGATTAAAGGAACGACAGGAGGGAAATAAAGCAACTTCAAGGGGGCGCGTGGGGGTAAGGCTTTGCCGTATATCGATAACTACTCGTTGATGTCGACGGACAAAACAAGAAGAAGAAGAGTAGAAGATGGTGGAGCAGAAGGAAAAAAAAATAATTTAAAGATGAAGATGAAGTTGATGATGATAATGAAGTTGATGATGATGATGATGATGATAATGATGATAATTATGATGATGGTGTTGATGATGACGACAAAGAAGCTAATGTATCCGACTTGTGCAAGTCTTGGCTTTGGCACTCGAAAGGGTTGCGTAAATCCTCGGGAACGTTCGCTAGCTAAACCCGCTCGCTCGGCTACCTGCCCTCCCACCTTTCCCCACTCACCCCCTCACCCTACAGAGCCCGCCTACCCGCCCGACCACCACGTTTCCTTCTACCCTCCTCGTTCCCCCGCTCGGGAGCGACGGTGCGTTCGCGTCTCTCTTTCCGTCCTCGCCGGCCGTCATTCGCTACGGACGGACGTGTCGCCTCGCGCGCACACAGACGCACAGGCGACGCATAGGCGTCGAGAGGGCCGGGGCTTACGTCGGGGTGACCGGACGGTAGCGATTCGGAAAGGCGGCCGTCGCTCTTCTCGTTCCTGCCACCACGTGATCGCTCGGCGCGCTCGTGGGATTTTATGCGTGTCGCGAATACGTCGCGGGTAAGTAAGTGCCGTCGGCCTTGGCTGCCGCGCTGTCGTGTCGAACGAGGCGGAGACGCGGCGCGCAACGGCAGGACAAAAAATCGAGGAAAAACGCACGGTCCACGGCCGTACCCTCGCCGATACCCTCCTTCCTGCGTGGCCCAGCCAACGGAAAAAATTGGCGTAGATTCGCTTGACGGCCGCGCACGAGCTCCGATTACCCGCCGAGACGATAGCGTTCGATTACGATAAAACGGAGTCCATTAACGGTACATCTCTCCGGTCTCCGTCTCTATATAAAAGAGGAAAGAAAGAGAGAGAGAGAGAGAGATAGATAGAGAGATAGAGAGAGAGAGAGAGAGAGAGAGAGAGAGATAGAGAGAGATTAAAGGAACGACAGGAGGGAAATAAAGCAACTTGATACTTTCAATAAGTATCGGACGGCCGAGGCGCGTGTTAAACGCTCCAAGCGCTTTTCGCGCTGCCCGAATCGGCCGCGCATTCGATAGTCGACCGCACGACGAGGTTCGGACGAATCGTCGTACGGGGCCGAGATAATTAAAATGGAGGAAGAAGAGTCTTCTGTGGAACGAGGGCGCCGGCAAACCGGGCGATCCGGCAAACCGCGAACGAAGCCGCGGGGCGGGCTGGGCCTGAAATAATAGCCGCATTCCAAAGTCGTCCGTCCCTCGAGGAAAAAGCGATGGGGAAAACCGAGTGGTCTCGATGGGACTTATCGTGACGGTGGTGATGGGGGAGTGGACGCGAAGGGGGGAGAGGCGCGGACACGTGAATTTGTTTACTCGTGCCCTTTCCTTCCAGAGACAGCCAAGTGGAATATAAAGAGCCGCGCTCCATTCACTAGATCTATAAAGAATGGGTGCGCGGCTAGAGAGGAAACACGGGGCAGGGCGGGGCTGGGCAGGGTGGCTGGATAGGGGAGCGGGGCGACGGGGAGGGGGGGGGGGCTTTTGCCGCAGGGAGGCCAGCCAAGTGGAATATAAAGAGCCGCGCTCCATTCACTAGATCTATAAAGAATGGGTGCGCGGCTAGAGAGGAAACACGGGGCAGGGCGGGGCTGGGCAGGGTGGCTGGATAGGTGAGCGGGGCGACGGTGAGGGGGGGGGGGTCTTTGCCGCAAGGATGACGTGGGGCGAGAGGTTGGGTGAGGTAGGGGTGGCGGTGGCCGGGTAGAGGGGGCCGAGAAAAGGCAAAGAGCTAAACAATGCTAAACAGGGTTAGAGCGGCGAGAAAAAGGCCCGCGTCGTGGCGCTGCCCGCGTCCTCGCAGGTGCGCGGGGTGGTGGCGTAAGGGGCAGGGGACTGGCGTGGAGCGGCGTGGCGAGGCGTGGCGAGGCGCGGCGAGGCGAGGCGAGGCGAGGCGAGGCGAGGCGAGGCTCACCTGTTTACGGTACTCGTCCCCAGGGCCGCTCGTCGAACGGGGGACTCCGCGACAATGACAAGCCCGTAAACGCGCCGTTGCTCCTCAACAACGGACGCTCGCGTAGGTGTGCCGTCGTCTCCCGCTCGCTCTCTTATTTCTCCTTTTTCGGGGCGAGTGTCCTTACGCTCGGAAGAGAATCTCCTAAAGCCGCCTGTCTTGCCACTTTTTTCGTTCTTCTATTTTTTTCTTTTCGTTTTTTTCTTCAAATGGAGC
>NW_011948413.1:13006904-13030318 GCF_000503995.2 Ceratosolen solmsi marchali
AAGCAAACTGTTTATACAGCAGTTATCTTTCGGTCTCTCTCTCTCTCTCTCTCTCTCTCTCTCTCTCTCTTTCTCTCACTCACGCTTCTTTCAATATATCTATAGCTTTACACTCGCAGTCGTTGGCCTTCTCTCGGTCTCCATTTCTATTATGTCGTTCGTAGACTTTTTTCTTAACCTTTAAGATGGGAGTAGAGCGAGAAAACACATGCTGATTGCGTTAAGCAATTGATTGGAAATAGTAATTGTTTGTTTGTTCGATGGTATTGATGGATTCCACTAGAGCATACGCTTTACTCATAGATGTAAAAATAAATCTTATTATAGACTTTTTGGTTACATTAGCTTTTATCAATAATAAATAATATTGATTCCAGTAAACTAGAAATTAAGAAAGAAGATTTTAGTTTTCGTTTTATCGAACGTGCTCGATTACATTTACTTTACATAAAGAAACAAAGTCGAATTTTCCCTCATACTTCTACAGATGAAGGAAATTATTTCAAATTCATTATTAAATATAATTACTATATAATATATCTATTAAATCTTTTGAATTTACAATAATCAAAATTGATACTGTAATTGTTAATTCCCGACAGATTCTCAGCATTTTGCAATATTGCGCCTAGGAAAGATCCTGAATTTTTTCGTAAATTATCAAACGAGAAAAATAGCCAGAGACCGAGATAAACATTGGCTTTCTTATCTTTAACCCGCCCGACATCGATTGTTTCGCTTTGACAAGGACTTTGCCGATGATGTTGTTGGACTTAATATTTTAAGAAATGTAAAACAGTTTTGAATTGTGCGTGCGCGCGCGCGCGCGCGCGTGTGTGTGTGTGTGTCTCTGTTTTTAAAACAGTATATCGTAGGTAAACATAATTATTGACGTTAAAAAGGTAATTTTTTTTTGTTTTTTTTTTGTTTTTTTTTGTTTTTAACGAAAGGATGATTTTAGTATAATATTTATTTAAAAAGTTTTCGTAAAGTAAAAATTACCGATGCAAATAAAAGAGAACACGTATAAATATCGCCTAATTTAAATGTTGTGATATAAAGACCCGAAGAGAAAATAAATTTATCTGTCCGTAAACACTTATAGTTATTTATATATAAATAATGTTTGTCTACATTCGAATGCTTTGATATTTATTTATTACATAATTAGTGACTAAAATATTTATCTTACTCGGAGGTAATTAACGAATAAATATTGCATAGAATATTGACAATTTCCATTAATTTAAAAAATATAATAGATAATCTAAATATGTAACAGGAAGTTTTTCAATCTAGAAAAAAAAAATGATTGACGCATACATCCGCGTGCATTGAAATTGTTCTTATGCTCAAAAGAAAGTACTGCAAAAGTTAATATTTATTAGGGGTATTTCAAATACGAATGAAAAATAAACAACTTAATAGTTCCTAAAGCTTTATTTTATAAGTTTTAGTTCGAGATAATTTAAAATCTAAAACTTTGTACGGAGCGTGTGCCAACAATAAAGTCTTTGTAATAAAAAAACCATTTTATTATACATTTCATAGGCTACACACACGCTCTCTCTCTCTGTCTCTCGCTCTCGCTCTCGCTCTCTGTTTTATAAAAGAAACGAAATTTATTAATCATTATTCGAAGAATATTTCAGCGGTAAAGAATACTCGGAAGTTTTTACGCATCCGATAAATTACAGCCAGTGTCCGTAAAATATTGCTAGTATGGGTTGAAGGATTATTTATTGACGTATCGATTCGAAAATAGAGATAAATGTATTCAAGTACCTGGTCGCCCTTAAATCACATCTCACAAGATTGTCAAGAAGCGGAAATTTAATATCCGCGGCAATCGGACGATAGAGCATCCCGATTCTCCGGTCATCACGAAATTCCTCGTCCGCGCTCAATGCCAATACTTCCTAGGAGGTATCGTTCGCGCCCTCTGAAAAACGCGCAAAAGAGACTTCCGGCTCCTCCGATGGCACGTTCGTCGGTCGAATTTACATGTTGCTTCCTGCGGGCGAGTTAAGTGCTCCCTGACGATTATTATCGCCGCCGAGGGGTTGCCGACGAGTAATTATGCCGGTTGTCGCGGTGAAAGGCAAGGAAGTGAATACCCGCGCCGGGGGAAAGTGGAGCAGGAAGGGGAGCACGAGGAAAGCGTAAGCCCGCTTCCTCGAGACGTCACCCCGGGCTCGTGGACTAATGTGGGTTAGGGGGAGTCCCGGAGGCCGGGGTGCGAAGTCAATTTGCGCCCGGGATGCGGGAGGCACGGGGTGCTCGTCCCTTCTTTTCGGATGCTCGTCGAGCTCGCGTTGCGATAGGGCCATGTGAGTTATTTTTTTTTTTTTTTTTTATTAATGCTCGGCTTACAGGAGGCTTTCATTGTCTGGCATTATTTGGTCGGTCTAGTGCTGGGTAAATAGGCGCTTCCTCCATTCCATTGGGAAAATATTGCTTTGATCCTAGACTAAATTGATAATTTCGAGAGTGCGCGGATGCTCGTGACAATGGCTTCTTTTCCAAGGGGACGTACAATGTGAGATTGTTAAACCGAACGATTGTACCTTATTTTCTCATGTTCTTTCATCGCGATTGCAATTACGGTCAGCATTTATTAAATACTGTTGAAGCGAATTTTCTCAATTACGCATTAATTATAAAGGCTCTTGGAAGTCACGCGTCGGTGCTAGAATTTATTTACAGCCCACGACTTTCTTAAGTTCCCGAAACATTGAATTTTAAAGACCTTTTGTAAAGACGATTATTCGATACTGCACATACGCGTGCGCATTATATACATAATGCGTGTCTGATATACTGTATTCATGTGCGTATGTGCGTGCGCGCGTGCGTGTGCGCGTGTAAAATAGCAAGCGCACATTGTAATATATTATTCGAAAGTAGTGAAATGACTATTCGACTATTCGATGGGTTCTTTCATTATATTCTACAGGCTCATCTATTTCAAATTTATACAGCGTTGAAGGTGCACACTTCGTAATATATATTTCATTTTCTACTAAAAATATAGGAATCGTAAAGATTTCCGTGGTGAAAACTGTGAATAACTTATCTTCTAATCACCCGTAGTCGTTAATGTTATATAATTATTCTTGGTGTAGGTTGAAGAAAACAAGGTTGACACCGAGAATAAGATTGAGAGAGAGAGAGAGAGAGAGAGAGAGAGAGAGAGAATGCACGCGTGTGTGTATAGTATGAGCGAGCGTATGAATGAATATGTGATTGGGAGGGAGCACACGAAAGCCACTCCTCCATATTATAAACAGAAAAGCCGGGACGCGCGACACTGAGAAAGAGAAAATTGGTGATTACATAGTGCAGAGATCCGAGAAAAACAAAATGGGTGGGTACGTATTACTAGGGGACAAGCTCGGGGTGTCCCTTGAAGCGCGAAGTGCGCTTCCGTGTGAACCGTTGAAATTTCTCACAGATTTTTCGACGCCCACGCACAAGTCGAAGGGGTGCATTTGTCGCCTCGATCAAAAATTCGTCTACTTATTCGCTATCGCGTGTTTTGTTAACTTTATGCCTCGCTTACTTTTGGCATTTTAATTCTGTACATTAAAAAGTTGACAGAATGTGTGAATAACCGGCGCCATAGATGTTGCGAATGCCGGAAATCTCGTCGCTATGGGCATTTGGCGACTGTACGGGGGGTTGATAGGAATCGTATGACGGTATTAATTAAAATCCGGGATAATTGTCATATTATATTCCTCGTAGTGGTTTTACATAATTACGCTACAACCAACGAAGCTATCTCTATTTAGCATTTTTTATGGTTGACCGTCCTCTTTTATCGACGAATTCGTCGCTTATGCAAGTTTAAGGTTAGCGCATATTAAATACGAGAATAGGCATTCAAATCGGTTTCATTCGAAATATCGACGGCCTTTTCATCGGGTCGTCTTATCGACATTGCCGTACCTTATTAAATGTTAGCATTTTACGTTTTAGCCATTTGACTCGATAATACAACTATCGACTACGCCATAAACGCGCACTTTGCATACAAATTTTCTTTTATTGTAAATGGTAGTTTGTGTTTTATTAATAGAAAAAACTTATGGTAGACGAAGGATAGTCGAAGGGAGTTGAAAGGAATACGGAAATTCCTCGTAACGTACCAACTTTCTTTTGTACCTACTTTCAGCTATAAGCTTTATAATTATTCGAAAAAATCAAGTTTTTGAACGCTATGAGCCCGGCGTTATATTATAGGCAAAATACTCTTGTCCATTACAAATGGCATTTTGACACTTTTATTAAACGCGTAAAACATTGTTAATTAACTTTTATTTCCAATATAATACATCAAACGACCGATTTCTCTCTCTCTCTCTCTCTCTCTCTCTCTCTCTCTCTCTCCCTCTCTATCTGTCTCTCTCAATCGGTCTCTCTATTCGTATGTTTTTTTGATCCCTTATAACGATCCGATAAGATAAGCGCGGCTCGGCCCTCGAGCGAGAAGATAACCAAGATATTCCCTTGGCTTCTTCCCAATTCCCTTGAATACGCGAACTCGAATCTTGTCCAGAGCGTCACCACGATGAAGAAAAAGTGGCGAATCGCGTGCCGAGAGTCGCGGTCGCAGCAACTTTGCCACATTCGAAGAATCTCGACACTTTCGAGTGGAAAAAAAAATGTTTTGCGAAAGGAAAGCCATCAGGCAATGTCCTTTTTGCCGTACCCGGAGACGCGTGGACTCTCGGTGACATGGTCACTCGTGCAACGAAATACGAATTAACGAAGCTAAATGCGACGGGGAGGGAGGCAGCGGCGACAACCGCAGTTACAATCGAAGCTCCACGTAAACAAAAAGCAATCAAGTCCCATATCGCAAAACTCGCGACGACGACTTTCCAAGCAGGGAAAATCGAGGAGCGAATGCGCGTGTATATGCCTACGGTTATCGCACACTCGCGTAAATTTATGCGGGTACTACATTAGGCACGGCATGCTGTCTTTGACGAAAGCGTCGACGACGACAAGCATGAGCTAGGAGAAGGAGGACGACGACTACGTCGACGACTAGGACTAAGCCGGTGACGGGGGTAGAGGAGGTTATACGAAGGGCTACAATTACACGAGTGCCTCGTTGCCTCGTTGCCTCGTTCGTCCGTACACCGAATGAATCACGCGCGAGCGCGCGCGCGCGCGCATACACACACACACACACACACACACACACAAACGTCTCCCCGTCGCCTCTTCCTCTTTTCCCTTTTTATTAAGCTTATTATTGTACGAGCATTCTCCATTTTCGTTTTGTTTTCATGTGGGCGGGTGCTCATTTTATCTTTTATTACGTTCTCGTTAGTTTTATTTCGTATTTTATATGGGTCACGGGTTTAGTTGCTTTTATTATTTTATATCGCTGTGGAATGAAAGTCGATTGGGATTAATAAGGAGGAGGGCATTATCGGGCTTTCTATGGGCATTTCTCAACCGATCCTTCCTTCGCCTCTCTATCTTTATTTTTCCAACGGGCGATAGGGTTTTTCCTTTCCAGCTAATCGAGCGACATAACTGGCCCATATTCTTGCTGCATTCTTCCCTCGTTAAAAACCTTTATTATGGTTTAATTAAGAATTTTAATATGGCTGAGACGCGACCTCGTAATGCTTAAATTTGATATTTATCGTTAATTTGAAAGCCAAGCGAGCGCCAATATATCCTACGCGCCTCGCCACGTTATGTTATTAATACCGTAAAAATCACATACACTTCAATTATCTATTTCATTTACTATCTTTCTTTGCTACCAACTATTTTCCATTATCTACGCAGTGCCTCGTTATAGATGACGCCGACAGGGCAATGTTACGTCGATATCAGTAATACACAAATAAGCGATTCTGATTTTAAAATCACTTTTTTCCGAGGCACAGTTGATATACTACGCTAGTTTTGGTGAATCGCTACAAAAATGTTATATTCGTTCGTATTTCGTAAGTTCTTACTTCACGAATGAAGCATCATCCATTGAATCACTTGACATTATTGAAAATATACTGTATCGTTTATTCTATAATCGTATATATTTTTTCAAGCACGTAGATGCAAGAATATTTTAATTTTATTAAGAGTATTATGACTATTACATAAGTTGTGGTCGTAGATAGAATTTAAGAATATCACCTCCTAGAGTTGCATTTTGCATCCCGAATTCTGTTCTACAACATCGACTAACATTTCATTTGATCGTAGCACTTGCGTTCTATAGCAATATATACCGAAATATTATGTAGATTATGCAGCAATATTGTATAATACAGTCAATAATATAGAATTATTGGACTTTTGGCACGTACACGCACGTATACGCGCGCACACGCATGCGATACTATTTACGCGATTAAAAATTATAAGCTTTTATACGTGATAAACGAGACAAAAAAAAACTTAATTTTACTAAGCATTAATACTTGCTTGATTTCTCTTAGTATATTATGCATTCTTCCAACAAATCCCGATCTTGGCAATCTTTTCGTTGCATAACTTATAAAAGTACACAATAACTAAATAAGAAGATTCGTATTTATGTAAAGAGATTTCGGAGATTTGTGAGCCGACGTTGGCCCTCGTCTCTTTTACATTCGTCGCGCCACAGCTTACATTTGCATTAAAAACCAAAAAGGAAAAACAAAGAACTAAAAAAAAAGGATAAACAATGACGAAAATCATTTCAATCTTGTTTATCCTTCGAATTTTCTTGCTCAGCTGGAATAAAAAAACACTTTATAAGCCGAACGAAGCTTCTGAGTTGTAAATATCAAGTGGACACTTCAAGATCAAAATTATGCGAGCTTTTAATTCAAATTCTAACAGAGCTTAATATTAAACGGGCAGTGCACTATGAATTGTCCACTTTACATTCCAAACTACCAGACCAGCCGGCCTTATTGTATTCGACGCAAAGTTTTATAATATTTAATATCATAATCCTCCACTGGCGATAAGAAATATTTGAAAGATTTGTAATACATTTGTAGTACATGCGCGTTATTTTGATGAATGGGTAGGGAAACCGTTAACTTTTTTTCTTCCTCAATTTTAAAATAAGAACTCTTTGGACGATTATATCGTAACTAAATAGAGAGTTAAGTTATCAAGATTCGAATTTTTTTTTTATAAATAGCGGGCCTGTCGACGACAATCGAACTGCCCCGAAACGACTCGGAACCCTCGCTCCAGATACTACCAAAGTCAAAGATGCTCGAGCAACGACGTATTTAATTATCAACCAACCAACTAACTCCATGCAGGGCCAATCCATCATTCCTTCATCCATGCGTCTTCGTCTATTATAAACTCGGCAAGATCCTCGAGCGAACCATACGGGAGCATAAGTTATTTAACAAACGTGCAACCGATTTGCTACTTACCGAGGTGGTGGGACTCGATGGGGCGAGGTGTTATAGGGGGGAGGGAGGTGGAGGACATCTCCGTAACCTTTTCGCAACATTAACCTTGGACGATTGAAAACAATATTTGTGAATTATCGAATCAGGCAAGAGAGACTCAAGCGAAAAGGCAAATTAAGAAAATAAAGAGAAAGAATAAATAATAAACGATGAACATTCTCGCTGGCAAGTGTGATTCATGGCCGGGAAGCCCTGCGCCGCCACCGTAGCTTACGCATCGAGCGTTGTCAGCGATATACTCGCGAGGGAAAGGCGAAAGTGTCGAATCGTCGGAAAGTCGATTGCGACTCGTCGCGATGACGAGACGATGACGAGACGTCCGCGACGAGCTCAGCCGTGCGACTTTCGTCGCTCGGGCCCCGCTGCATTTCCCGCATCGATCGCCGACTGTCTCCCCCTTCCCTCCCACATACCCACTCACCATTCCCTGCCACCCCCACCCCCCCCTCCATCCAAAACCAACTCCCTTCCCATCATCCCAACCCCTCGGAATCCACATACGCGCGCGCGCGCGTACCAGCACCCGGGGCTACGTTTAATAATTCGCCTCAGCTTGGGTCGGATAGAGCACAAGGCCGCCCCTTGTGTCTTTTCCCTTCGGGGGTGGTGGTGGCGGCGGCAGTCGCGTCGGCCAGATATAGAGGAAGACGAGAGGCGTTGAAAAGCAACCTCGCCTAGTTGGATAATGGACGCATCCTCTCTCGCGTCCCACGCGCGAAAAGCCAGGAGAGCGCGCAGCTCGACGGGTCTGGGCGTGCCTAATCACCGGAATATGGTAATTCGCTTGGGCGTTGTCGAGGTCAGGCCCAAGCGGCCCTGCGCCGCTTCCCCGAGACCCTAATTTTCCCACCCCGACGGCTTGTCTTTTTTTTTCACTCCCGTCGCTCGGGGCTTTCCAGCGTCGATAGTCGACATTGCCGTGGCGCAAAAACTCCCCCACCCCCTTCCAACGCCCAACCACCCACCTCCTTCCGTAGTCGTCCGGCATAACCAGGACAGCACGGGCATAAACGTCGCTCTCGCTCTTTCGCATCATTTCTTGTCTCGTGTCGCTGCGAAGGCGCGACTGATATTTACGAGCCAGCCGATCCGCTCATTATGATATTTTGTTTTAACTTTGCGCCGCTCGTGCCCCCCGGCCCCTTCACGGTCGCCCATCGTCGCTCGCTCGCTCGCTCGCTCTCTCTCTCTCTCCCTCCCTCTCTCTCTCTCTCTCTCTCTCTCTCTCTCTCTCTCAGACACACACAGACACTCTCTCTTTCACAGGGGAACGCGCGTGTGCTTCGACATAATTGAAGCTCGTCAAATAATATTTGATTGAAGAAACGAGGCCGCAAAAATTCACGCATTCGCGTGTAAAAATTCATTCGGCGGATATTTAGCGCCGCGCGTATACTAATAATGACTCGAATTCGGCAGAATGAGGAAAGTTTTTTTGTATAACAAGCGATAATAATGATTTTTATAAAGCTCCGATATCAATAATAGCATTGTTCTGTCTAGTCTTTATTTCAATTGTGTTTCTCGTTTTTTTTTATTTGTTTTTTTTTTTTATTTCACGACAGCCATTTTAATGACTGGTGCTCTATAATATTATCATAACAGTTTGTCATCTAATTATTCTTTATTCCATTTGCCGTCGAGGCTGTCTTAATCTCTAAACTTATAAATTAAGGGTAAATTTGAATTATTTTATGCGGTAACGTACGTTCGGGTCATTATCAACACAAAGACAGGAAATCTTGCAGAATAATGTGGTATTTAAACAAGTAGATAACGGTATTTATCATATTTAATCAGTTTAAGCATATGTTTTTGTTCTTTTTATATGCTAAATTACATTTCTAAGGGATTTGGAATAGGAATACAATTGCACGATTAAATATTCGTCGTATTTAATGTGAATGGCGCAAAGTCTGTGATAAAGTTGAATTTGAAGTTAAATTGTCCAAGCATACACTGGCATTTATCCCCCCCCCCCAACACAAAAACACACACGCGCGCGCGCGCACGTACAGGAGCGAACGAATACTTTCAAGCCCCGCAATGAAAACTAATTTTGAATTAAACAACGATATTTATCCGTATATTATTGAATAATCATTTTTCACGACGTAATGGCTTTTTTCAATAAAATAAAATTTGCCATCTTTACACAACTTTTTTATTGTAGTGTAGATATCGAATGACAAATATTGCTATATTTTGAAGCCGAATGTATTTACATTAAAGCAAAGACAGAAGACCATTATCAAGTGTCACCTTTATGTAGATTATTTCCCAATTAACATTGTAATTAAAATTTGAAATAATACTCTAGAAAATGGTCGTGAAATGAAAACTGTCGACTTCTCTATTTTCCGATCGAGTGTCTCGTTACATAATTCAACTATCAATCGAATGCAAACGTTCGCCGGTACGAATTGTAAGTCTTCGCTTTCCTCAAAACTTTGTCCATTCGCCAATAAATAACATTTGTTTTCACGACCGGTATTTTTCGATAACTAAATTTCTCTCTGTTTTTTTCTTCTTTTGCTTTGTTTAGTTCATTCTTTTTTTTTTTATTTGTTTCTGTTTTTATTCACAACACGCGTCTTTAAGAGCCAAGAATTTTGATCGGGCGCACTGCTGCCAAACCGCCTTAATAATGCACGTTTAATTTAATTTGTATATTATATGTCTTACGTGATGTGGAATGTGCGTAATAATTATTGAATTATCTTGGTTGCAATTATTTTACACTTATCGTTATCCTATTGAAATAGATTTATTGAAATCTTAATAGAGTCAACGTTTTGACAATGAGCTTTCACAATGATAACGCTAAGCCACTATTGACAAAAGTGCAGAGAATCCTAAGTAAAATTATCATCATTAGCGCTATGATTTTATATAATCACCCGTCTTTATCACACTCTAATGCCTGATTTACACAAAAATAATAGTTTATAAATCGCAGGGTATGCAGAATAATTGCAATATTCATTAGGAACGTGCGCCTCGTTTTTAATAGCGAGACGCGAGCTAAAAGCGAAGGAATTAAATTGTTTGCGTAATGTGGGGTCTTCGTTTGGCAGCATTAGCAGTCCGTCATGAGCTTCGACGAAGAGTTTCGCCGGTGTTCGGACGGTGAAAGATTAGATTAAGTCGAAGTATTTCAAACGACCACCGATTTTTAACATTTGTATCTATTAATTTCCAATGAAATGTCATGTCCTTGGATCTCATGGCTGTTTTATCATTTTATTGTTTCTCGTAGTCGTCGTTATCCTCCTTGTTACTGTCGTCGTCGTCGTCGTCGTCGTTGTTATTGTTGTTGTTGTTGGTTGATGTGTATAGCTGAGTCATTGAAATGATCGCATCGTCTCAAATTATCATCGCCACGTGAGTTAAAACGGGTAACATTTACCTCGCGCCCACCTTAATTAACACATTAAGCGTAGCAAGCAATTTCGCTTGCGCGGTTAAATCGCTTCGCCTTACAATTCCCCGTCGAGGCATAAATTTTCAATCCCGAGGCATTGCTGAGAGTAATTCGCCGCGTGCACGAGGCCTACGCAAAACCAGAGCCTCCTAACGACAAATTCGCATGTCCGATTGCTCCTCGTTCACGGAATAAATACATAAGCCCGCACACTAGTGCAATCCCAACATCCCATTTAAGCTGGGAATCGTATTCTCGGCACGGAGATGATTACGAAGGAAAATGCAAATTTTCACGTCGACACTCGAACGTCTCCCCGACTCGGACGATGCGAGATAGCAGGGATAGCCGATTAAAATCCGCGCAACGTCTTTGCACAGACGAATGAGCCCATCGTCCGCGCATTTCGCAGGTGGAGCAGCTCGCTGTTGTCGACGGGCCGATTACCGAGTCACCCATTCGGCCGCGTGTCGAGGAACGTAAAAAGGAAAAACGCGCCGGCAGTGGGAGCGAGTGCCATCGAAATTCCTTGACTCGCTATTATCTCGTGGACGTAGGAGCTTCTGCCCTCGTGTGCGTGGCCGCGTTATCGCCTCTCTCGCGACGTCTTCGCGGGGCGCCTTATCTCGCCAATAATCGCGCCGGCGCATGTTTTCGTACGAAAGCGCGTGCGCACCAAGACCGAGAGTCTCTGTCGCAATAAAATGATTCCTGGCGAGTGTAGGAGCCTCCGCTTGCACGCGTCTCCCGAGTGATATCCTCGCACTATCTCACTTTTTTTTCCCCGAATGGAATATTTCGGCTTCGATGTGGTTTTCTCCTTCACCCGCTCCACCTCCACCTCCATCTCGTCATCATCCACCCCCAGCCCCTCTGCCTGCCTTCTCTGGCCCCATTGAGCGTTCGGGCGAGACCGTTTGAATTTCCGAACGGCGGCTAGCATCGGGAGGAGCCCCGGGCCGCGAGTCTAATCGAAGGAGGTGGACGGCCGGCAATAGGAGTGGGACGCGGGAAATAGCAGCGGTCGCTCATCGGCGCCACCGACTCGCGTACTTGCGTCACAAAGCAGCGGGACGGACTCGTATGAGGCGAGTGTCAGTCGATCGGCGAAATGTTGCCGCGAGTGAGCGCGCGCCCGGAGAAAGCAGCGCACCCAGGCAACAAAGCTCGGCAATTGAACGAGAGAGAGAGAGGGGGGGATAGGGGGGGGAGACGCGTCTGGAAACGCAACTGTCCCGGGGATCGTTAATCGTCTCGGCACCATCCACTCGCATCGCTAGGTGCATTTCGCCAAAGTTGCACGAACGATTGTGCAAGGCGATACGGCGTCGCGTCCCGCTGCGGCGTGACTACGCCGACGAGAGGCCGAACGTGACGCGCGTCAAAGCCGCGCCGTTTTCTTTTATATTTCTCTCGGCGCGTATCGCGGGAAAGAAGAAGCCGCGACGGGAGGGTTGGGTGGAGTGGCGGAGGGGGCGAGTAAGAGAGAAGGAAATTCGCCGGCCTTTTTCCACGGGCAGGCTCGCGAATCGCTGAAACGCGTGGGCATGCATCGTGATAAGCCTTGAATAGAGCGAGGAAGGCGAAAGCGAGTCCGGCGATGATTTCAGATGGGGGAGGCCTTCTTCGAGAGGGGCAGAGATAAAGCGCCGCGGTGGCTTTTTTGTGTTAAAGATGGAAGGTTTGTGAACGGGGCTCGCGTAAATGGACGAGCGCGCTCGCCGGGGCTTTTCCACGCGAGACCGCTTTTGTTTCGCTTTAATTAGCTAATAAACGAGCCAATGCCTCGGATAAATAGAATGGCTTTATGGGCTTTTGAGAATGTGGAATACACTGGTGAGGGTGTCGGTAGGGGGCTGGGGAAGGGTGACGGGGGATGTGGTGTGGGGCCAGTTAAGGGGGCGGGGGAGGTGGTATTGGCACTGGAGAAAACTTATTCGGTTGAGACAGTTGCTTGGTTAGGCTAGGCGTTCTACCCTCGAGTCGTCGTTCCCAGTCGGCTCCAGCCGACATTCTGGCGTTTAAGAAAATCTTGTGAAAAGTAATGTTCGTTGTAATATTCGACGATTCATTGTGCTTTATAATTTTTTAGTTATAAATGGCGTCTGAAGTCGAGGGGCAAATGAGAAAATCGCTTCCTTATCATTTCACGCTGTGTCGTTGAGGAACCTCTTACTCTTTATATACTTAGGAAGTAAATTTAAGTAATTTTGAAATGGCATTTGCAATGGCAATTGGCATTGATATTGTAGACGATTGCGCCTTGTATAAAGTGCAGCCAGAAAAGCCACGAAAATGTTGCGCACAGACAATTTCGACATTACAGAGATTTCATTAGAGATAACCAGAGAATCCATCAGTCGTCTGTTATTATTGGTAATATTTAATGGAGTTAAAGGAGCCCGAGCGATCACGTTAAGGGGCGAGCGATGAATCCTTGAGCCTATTAATTATAAATAATAAAGACTGTATTTTTGGTGAAGAATTCGAGACAATTCGTGGAGTAGGGCAGTCACGATATCGCATTGAACTTGTCAAGAATCGAATTTCAAATAAGAAGATTTTTTTAATTTCCAACTCGATTAATTTGTCGACGCAGGTCTTTAACATTAAACTGTCAAATGTCGTGGCATAATTAATAAAATCTTAGATAGGAGCGACATAGCAATGACTTACGAAAGATTTACGAAATCTATATCGGACGAGACGAACATAGTTAAAGTTAGTCTTAGGCGCTCGAAAAGCATTAGCTGCTTTCACGTTCTTATTTAATTATCTTCACTTTTCGTTAATTTCGTGAAAATGACAGGCCGATTGTTAAGTGGCGATGGATTATAATCGATATTTATATGTAAATATGTTTCTAAAATGTTTAGTTTCCCCTCTTTACTCTCGGTGCAGACGAGTTTGTAACGATGACCTCAAAATACGAGACTAATGCACAATACAATGCGTGCGACATTCACCCGCCATTTTCCCCTCATAAAGGCTAGAAACTAATTAACTATGGCACTAAGATTGATAAAAATTCATATAAATGATATAGATGATAAAATGGCCAAGTAAAATAGTAGAAATAAAAAATAATGATTGAAACGCAGGTGGGGGAATTGGATAATTAGAATGTTAATGAGAATTGGAAGAAATATGAGAATAATAGATTAATTTGTGCTTGCTGATAACGCAAAATATCTTTATAGAATGAATATTGATATTTATTATGGATAACTAGGCAAAGTTTTTCAACTACTTCATTATATTATAAATACAGAGACGCAATCTCATTGATATCAGTAAGAAAGTGAATAAGTATAAGTAAAATAAATATTATGTCACGTATTATCAACGGCGATAATTTATTTAACCACAAATCAAGGACAGAGCAAACTTTATTACTGTCCTTAAATAAAAACTGCACATGTGTATCAATTACGTTAAGTTTATTAATTACAATGTAGATATATATTTATTTTCTGATAAAGCTATAATAGGTGCATAATCTGATAAAGAGGTAGTAATAGGCGATTAAAAAAAACAACAAAAGATAATGTAAATAAATAAATAAATAAAAGTCAATTACTATATTATTAAGCGATTATTGTTACTTTCAAGTCCGCTGATTAAAGATTTATCTTAAATTAATATTCCGTAATATTAATACTTACTCTACGTAATTAATTGCGTACAATGTTAATTCAAAATTAAATCATACAAATGTATTCAGAAAATTGAAAATGTCATTTCATTCGTAGTTTAATACGAAGCTAAATAGCTTTATAAAAATAGTTTTTTTTCCACACAACTCACGCATTATTTTCCGTTGTCAATTGCGACGATCGCTACATTGACTTTATTTTTAGTTTTGATGTGGACGGTTTTGTGAATCACTTTATTGTATGCTTAAGGTAGTTTTAATTTTTTATGGCCTATATATTTAAGGGATATACGTGTCTCAATCGCCAATAATTCTACGCCTTTTATAGTAATTCCAAGATTAGGATTTATTATTTACACGAGTATGATAAATTATTTAACAATTTTAACACCACCAAACGATAATGCTCCACGGCAAATCGATTTATCATTCGAGCGCGAAATTTTCGATTGAATGAAATTAATCGCCAGAATCGTTGGCACTATTTCCAATTAAACTTATAAATATGTTTTCATTAATAAACCGTATAAAAGATAAATTACAAAAATAAAACAGAAAAATAAATTAGTAAATGTGTGAGAGGGAATGAAGTGAAATGGAATATTCTGTACAGAGCATCATAGTATCATCCCCGTTGAAAGAAAAAAGAAAAAAGAAAAAAGAAAAAAAAGCACGATTTCTATTAATGAACGGCAGGTTGTAATTAAAGTAAGTCGAATAAATATTTATTATCCCATGTTCGTTGAAATGAGTTGAACAATATTTTGTCTTTTTTTTTTTCTTATTCCATCAAATGTATAAGGATGGATCCGCGTAGACGTATTAAATAGGATCGTTTGTATCTATCATTGAACGCCTAACTATTCAGTATTATGGCCAGAAACATAAAATAAAGTATGAAATTGAAATTGAAAATAATGGAATGCTATACCATTATATTTGACAAAAGCATTAGAAGTGCTTTTATGGTTGCGTATTAAAAGCATCGTATAATGTCGTTATTATTATTTAAAATGCAAGCGTAAATTTTCAAACTTTTGTCTTAAACATTCTATTAATAGAATGTGACGCTCGTTACTTTTTTCTTTTTGCTTTCTTGTTCTTTTTTTTTTTTTTTTTTTTTTTTTTTTTTTTTTTTTTTTTTTTATAAGAAACGATATTTCGTTATGCAAAATATTATATTCACAATCGCTACGACCAATAATTGTATTGAATTTCTCTTGAAAATCCCTGCCATAAAACGCTATTTATATATTTATCAAATTCTTGCTTTTATTATTCTTTATATTGATCAAGCCAGACATTCAAATTACAAAGTATCGAAAACTCTGCTGAACTCCTGTTTATACGTTACTTAATATATATTTCTAGAAGATTATTTCTACTTTATAGGTTAGAGGTAGTTGTTTACTTCATTCACGATTTGAATTTTAATGTGCTATAGCCTTAGCTATAAATTTACACTCAATTTGAGAACATATACGTGCTGGAAATCAATTTTAGAACGCAACATACCGTTAGAGATTTTGAAACAAACTAAATTTCAGCAATCGATGATTATTAACGGGACGGGATTATTAAATGCATTTATCTCCTATCGTGAAATAAGGCGAATTTTTTTGCCCGCATATGATACATAAATAGTCCCAGCTACTCGATAGAGAGCAATCGAATGAGCTCTAATTGAATTAAGAAAGTGAAAAACGATACTACTAAAACACTTTTACTGGCAAAACTATTGACACACGCGTAAATTGGAAGCAATTATAATTCGTTTTAAAGCTTCGTATGTGGTCCCATGCAAAATCCCAATGAGCATTGCTTTTTTCCCTCTCTTCTACTCGATTGAGCATTGATACATTGATACATGTTGAATTAATTAATTATTATACTTGTTTAAAGAGTCGAAACGAGATTGCTCTTTATCAAGGGATAATTCGATAGATTCATAACAAAGACATAAATGTTTATCGCTCTTAATATTAATTATCAAATATTGATTTTGTTTTGTAATTGCCAAGATACTTTGATGATAATTTCTCAACAAATCCGAATGATCCGATGATTTCCATCCAAGGACGAGATCCTTTAAAACCACTCGTACTTACGTCATTTCTCTCATTCGCTTCTAGCCCCTTGCAGCTACTGCAAAAGTTCATTAGTGTTTGCACGAAAAGAAAAGTAAAAAAATACGAATACTAAGTCTAACGCGAATAGGCACGTTTACGACTCAAATTAACATAATATATAAAAAAAAAAGAAAAAGAAAAAAAAAAATTGCAGATTTATCGAATGTACAGGACGTTACGAAATTGTATGCTTAGTATCGATATTAATTGCAGTCGCTAACTACCGTTTTATAACTCGCTAAGCTTCTCTAAATATCCAAGCTACAAAATTTACATAAACGATAATTTGCACGAACTTAAAACTAATAGGAAATCCTTTTGGAAAACATTCGATCCGATAGGCGAATCATTTCAGTAATATTCCAAACATTGCGAGTATTTTGACATTTCGAGAGAAAAGAAAAACTATCATTCCTCTCGTACGAACACATGCATTTGGCGTGATTTTACAGAAGAAAAAAGCCTCCCGCAGCAATAACACAAATGCCAAGCATAAAGTCATATCGCTGCTCCCGCAAATTAATTCTAAGGATATGAAAAGCAGGATTTTCGAGATAACCACAAGCATTATTCTTCCAATAAATCCCTTGTATGCTGTCCCTTACCGAAAGTAATCATATATATGTTCGAACAACGTCGGGCAACGTCATTACCCACCCATTCACACGTATCCCCCATCAAAATAAATAAATACGAGCGTGCAGCCCGACAATTGTAGGATCCCGCATTCGACCGCAAGCGATCACGAAAATTCCCCAAATGGTTGCTCTCCCGCTTGCGCGTAAAGTCCTGCGCCATAAGCGGATCCGCAGCTTTCCCCGACATTTAAATCCCCTACGAATTCGTGTTTAAGGTCATGCCAATCGAGCGCCGTCACCCCTGGGGTTTCTTTATCAAGAGCCTCCATGGTCGTCGTGGTAATCGTCGTCGTCGTCGTTGTTGAACGCTGTACGGTAGGGCGGTAGCGGTAGCCTCGGAATTGGTGAGGATCGGCGGCGGAGGGGTTGTGTGCGGGTGCGCGGATGCGTGTGTGTCGGGGCGAGGCAGGGAGGAGTAGGGGCGGTCAGCCTCTGGAATATTCCCGAAGTATTTATATCCTGTGTAACGCGAGCGAACGCCCGGCAGATGGGCTTCGAGCGCCCCAATATCGCATGAGCCGACGGTGGGGAAAGGCAATCGCCCCGACAGAGGAGGTCGGAGGTCGAGTGAGTGCATGCCCCGGGGTGAGCCTCGACGCAAGATCCTCCGGATGCTCGTGCGTATGGGGAATGAGCAACGGAGGTGCGGGCGAAGGGGCCAACGAGTCAGCTCCGAGTGCTGGAGGAGGACTCGAGTCGACGTGGCACCTCTTTGCGAGTGGAGGAGGCTCGATCGGGGGATTGAAAAGGCGATGTTTAACGCGAACGGCGGCGGCGGAGACGGCGGCGGCTCTTCGACGTTATTATATCGCACGTTGAAATTGTCGGATAATGGCGGGAAAGGGTCGCGGACGCGGTTGAAACGACGACGCTTCGAATGATCGTGGGTTTAACGAAGGCCTGGGGAGCTGAAAAGTCGGCACTCGTGTTATAATAAATGTCGATCAGGCATGAATTAGATAAAATTAAAGTGCATTGGCCGTGAGCTTATATTGGAGAAGAGTGGGTTTGGGAGTCGAGGGTCGACGTGGCGTCGTGATCGTGGGGCAGGAGTGGCGGCAATTTTGGTAGGGAAGACTACCCGGCAGGGAAATAAAAATGCTAGCGGTTGAGTCGGCGCGGTGCTGCGAGGTGC
The DNA here is from genome assembly GCF_000503995.2 of Ceratosolen solmsi marchali. Lineage (NCBI taxonomy): Eukaryota > Metazoa > Arthropoda > Insecta > Hymenoptera > Agaonidae > Ceratosolen > Ceratosolen solmsi. The sequence goes on from NW_011948413.1 coordinate 13,025,337, forward strand.
GAAGGATATGGTCGGCTCGAGCCGGGGTTAACGGGGTGAAGCGACGCCAATGCGCGCTATCGCGATAACCGTACGTCCGCACGCACAGCAGCACCCACACAGACTCCGGCGTACATGCGTCGAGTGTAATCGGGAGTCGCGACTCGAGTCGGAGTAGGCGCAATATCGTCATTGTCGTCGTCAGGTTCCGCGCGAGGGGCTGCGCTACTCTTCTCTTTTGTTCCTTTACTCGCTCCGCCTTCGTCTTCTCTCGGTCGCACGCGCGCGCACGGGCGCTCGCTCGCGTTCCGTCTCCGTCCCTGTCTCCGTGTCTCTGTCCCTCTTTGTCAGACGAGGGTGTCTGGCGACAAGGCGGAGGAGGAGACGACGGAGGACTGAGTGAGTGAACGAGCGAGCTAGTGTGAGAGTGTGCGAGCAAGAGAGGGAATGAGAATTCGAGAGGGGAAGAAAGAGGATTGAGAACATCGCGTGTGCGTGTGTGCTGTTGGACTAATGCCGATTCTACGTGTATACTTTTCTCGTCAGCAGAGTCAAAACGTGGCTTTTGTGCCGACCAAAGAGGTGAATGCGTTCTGCTTTCAATGTTTTAGGAGCGAATCGTTCGTTTTTTTTTTCTTTTTTTTTCTTTTTTTTTTTCTTTTTTTTTTATGAAAATTCTTCAAACTATACAAAGGATAAATAGACGGCAAAGGCTCTTTCTTAAGCCAATTTTTAACCGATGAGCCGACCTTTTTTACAATTTAACTTCATGATTCCCGCATTGTCAGAAAATGGCGGTGGGGCTTACTATAAATTGCTTTTAAATGATTTTCGGCAATTATACGCACGGTAATTACGTAATTGCAAAGTGCGTATAATGATAAAAATGATTAAATTACCGAGAGGAAAGTACTTTCATTATCCGTGTAAACGAGTTGGCGAGTGATTTAAATTTACAGCGAGGAGATACGAAGCTTTAGCAGTATTTTGTCGTTACGCGCTTATATTATAATGTAGACCGAAATTTCTCCATTACTCCCTCGCTTGAGCATTGCCGTCTCTCTTCATTCTTGTTTCTTGTAATAATAATAATGTCATTGTAAGGATGTTGAGGAGTCGACCTGCCATATTACTTATAGATTGAAAAGGGCGTGCTTCTTACTAAAATAGCCTCGTCGTCAATGTCAAATAATAGGATAATCATTGTGAAGAAGATGATTGCGTACGATATCTCGTTCAATTCATGTAAAAGTAATCAACCATCGTTTCCATCGACCTAATCGATACATAGCGTATCGAATGTAAACACGCATCGTCACGAATCCTAGTGTCGAAACCTTCGTAAATTCCCGGAATTGTGGCAAAATTTTGAGAAACAAAGAATTATTAAAGTTTAGGATAAGCTTTTGCAATTGGGACCCCTTTATACGTATCGAGTCGACGAAGGGGAAGGAGAATCACAAAAACGTACAAGTTGGATCAATTGTGGTTTAATGCTATTTTTGGAAAAATCACGAAGGATTTGGGAGGCACGGTTGAGCAAGAGGAGGCTAATTTTGTATACGTCGATTGAAGAGAAGAGGAGATATTAAATTCTTTTCCGTTGAGCGAATATCGAAAATTTAAATAATCCCATTCCTACAAGCCGTTCTGTTTTCAAAACGAAAAAATGGATAAATGAAATAGCACGCTTTTACAAGGCATGGGACGCGCGTTATGTCCCGAGGCTCGTATCATTTATATTGTACTTTATATATCATATGGAAATATATCATCGCGTAATACAATGGGAGAAACGGAGAAAACTTAAAAATAAAACGAATAAACATATCGCGAGGGAAGGATTAGCGAGCGAAACACTGCGCGGACGATTAATCGAGTGACCAATCGGTGCCGTAGCGGCTCCGTGTATTTTAGTAGCGCGAATTTAATCGTTTTAACGACTGTAAATTCAGAAGGTAAGAAGAATATAATAATATCGTCGAGTGTATTTTAAAAGTAAGAGAGACAGACGGACAGGGTGAGGAACGAGCCCATGGGCGTTTACGAATAAACTAAGAATCAACAGGGCAAACCATTTCAACCTATATAAGTCCTGATTAACCGTTGGCCGTAAAGTATGTACTCCAACATGTGTGCTAGGAGTCTACGTAATAAACAATCGAATAGTGTCATAGCTGATTTTCAATGATTGGAGTTTGAAAATTAATATGCGATGAGGTGTCGGATCGAATGCTTTGGAAAGATCGAACGTTACTGCTATAATAAAGCTGTATGTCACGCAGGCAACTTTATCCTACCGATACTAGTCGGTAGGTTAATATATATATATATATATATATATATATATATATATATATATACAACGAGCATATAAACACAAAATACAAACACGAGGCAGCTGTTAGCGTATGAGATATTTGCACCATCCAAAATCGAATTGGCAACTTTAATTTTATAAATACGTTTAATGCGTGTATCCTTAAATGTCAGAGTGCCGCTGGCGACGACTATTTTGGCAATAAAATAATACGATCATAGCCGTAGCTGTGTGATTAATATCGTTGTGATAGCCTCGGTAAAATACTTGTTGTTTTTTGTTTTGTTTTGTTTTTGTTTTGCTTCTATTGGAACCGTAGCACACGGTTTCGTAGATTATTGAAGGCTCGCTGTTGATTCCACAATCACAAGTTGATATTTTCGGTATAAATAGGAATCTCAGAATGTCGAGAGCATTATTAGCAGCTGTTAGCGATCAATCTAAACTCCATCAATCGCGACACCCATATTATACGGCACTTTTTAAAAGCTTCGGCATTGTGTTGTTTTGAATTTATTCGATTAAAATTGTCACGAGTAATTACAATTGCACCTCGTACAATGCGCGATATATTAATACTTTAAGGCTTGCTAACGATGTGCTCGGACGATTCATAAGCATAAATTATAGAATACGGGTTAAATAATTTTACCTGTTTGGATAGGACATAAAGTTAAAAAGAGTGGGCATGTGGCGCTTGGGTAACATTACCTGCGAGTGCCATGTTATGACCTGGTCAAAATCAAGTTTTGACGAGGATTAGGAAGTCGTATTTCGATATATTTCATAAGCCGCTTACGAGTCTCTCGAGAGTCTTGAGGCATTTATAAAGCCCCGCTACGGCCGCAAGTGAGACAAGGATACGAGGAGCGAATGAATGAGTAGAAGAGTGAGATGAGAGTGAGATGAGAGTGAGATGAGAGTGAGATGAGAGTGAGATGAGAGTGAGATGAGAGTGAGATGAGAGTGAGATGAGAGTGAGATGAGAGTGAGAGAGAGAGAGAGAGAGTGTGTGTGTGTGTGTGTGTGTGTGTGTGAGAGAGAGAGGGAGGGGGGTGGAGAAAGAACGGAAAGGAGGAGTGAGAGAAGGAGACGTGCAAAGGAACGTAGTGACCATACGACGTCGGACTATAGGAACCAACGAATGGCGATTCTCTCATTCGTTTGTAAAGCACGGAAGGAGACGGAGCGAAATGAAGAAGTTAAAAAAGAAGGAGCGCGTGTACGGAAGGGGACGCACACTCTTACTGCACATTGGGATCGCTCAAGCTCAGAATGTCGTAGTATGCACGAGGGAACGAAACGGTGGAATGACATGCAACGGAAGGGATGGGACTCGCAAGAAGATCATTGGCGTTATAACTCGAGATTTAATTTCAAGAAAAGAACTAGCGTTCGACGCATTGACTATTAGCATTTTCTTTTCATACCCACATCTCGTGAGGCATAAATATGCGTCCTCGTGAAATAAATATACCCGCGCTCGTGCATTTCACTCGTACGCGTGCCAATTGATAATCGTTAGGTCTTTGTAAGGTAAGTGGTCGTAAGGTTGTTGAGCAAATGTTCGCGAAATTACACGGGAAAATTGAGACGAAGGGGTGGGTGATTCGAGCTGTTGGTCGAGTGGGTGAGTAGGTGGTTGTGATGGTGAGGGTGGGGTGGGTATGTGAGGGGAGGGGAGAGAAGGAGGTGGTGAGGGGGATAGGAGGTGGAACGAATAAAGGGATCGACGACGACGAGAGATTAAAATGTTGGTGAAAAAAAAATCTATTGATTCGGCAATATTCGGATATCGGGTTCCATCGCAAAAATTACCCCTATAAACTCCTCCTCCCCATCCCGCTCCACCAATAACAATTAATTCCAAGTAACAAAAATTCGTTGAATTTTAATGGCAGACCAGACAGCACGGCAAATTAAATTGAATATACGTTACAACTTGTGGACAAAATAAACTTAACCACAAGAGAGCATCCAAGGTATTTCTAGCGCTTGGCCGTCTGAAACATCAAAACATACATATTATGACCATTCCATGCAAAATACATGTATTTTATTTTCTAAAACGTTTATTCAATTCTGCTTTATTTCTTATTGATTTAATGCCGTATAATTCTTTGATGGCACATTGATGGCATAAAGACCGAATGAGAATAATTGAATGAGAAGGAAAATTGATATGTCACACTGGGCAAAGAGATGTGGGTAGAAAGAAAGAGGCAGAAAGGAAAAGGCGAGAGGTAGCTGCGGAGAGGTGGGCAAAAGAGATAAAAGGCTTGTGAGATATTCGAAGGGAATGGAAATAATGGTGGAAGGAGGAAATAATAGGGAGGGTTGTTAGCTTCGAGTTTCGTTCAATTTATGAAAATTATCGATTGTTATATAATGATGGAGGATGTTTCGACTTTTTTTTTTTGCACCAAAGCGCCTCTCGTCACCTTATTTTACTCCATGGATTGCCTTGACGGTAATTTTATTCCGACATATGGAATAAATAAATAACCATAAAATTGAAATTTTTTTGCGACCACGGCCTTGAAACACTGTGTGCATAATTTGTGGCGCTTATAATGCGGCCATGGGAGAGGAGTTTAAAAAAAACCTGGTAAAAGGCAAGGTGGACATTATTGTTAGGCGCTCTCTCTCTCTCTCTCTCTCTCTCTCCTCCTCCTCCTCCTCC
>NW_011948413.1:13030407-13050378 GCF_000503995.2 Ceratosolen solmsi marchali
ACTCTTAATGAGATGCTCGCTTATACTGTGATTATCAATATCCATAAATACGCATATTGATATTGGCGTTGATGTGAATTCGAATAAAAATCTCGTTGGCAACTTACATTCGAGTCAGCATTATGAAACCGAGTTCATTTAGTTCCCCTAACCTTTTTATTACCCTACCACCGCGGAAGTTCCTTTTCGTAACTCAATTCCTAATGGGCATTATGGGAGCTATAGGAGCTTACCCATGTTATTCGATAATGAATAGCAATGGCTAGTTTGTTCGTCAACCATAGAGGCCTTTCGTATTTAACTGTGACATTTATTCGCCGCGTATCGAATGCTTCAAAATTACTCGCGAGATCCATTCGCGTGCATACGCACATGATCAATGGTTGTAAAATATTTATCAGAGCGTGCGATTCATCCTAGGCAAACAATAGTGCATTGTAATTCGCTTCTATGTAACATGCTTTAGTTACCTCCGTCTCTTTCGCTGCACTCAAAACATTTATTTATTATATTTCGCAAGTCGATAGAATTCGGTAACAAAGCTCGGCCAAACAATCATCCCGCACTGAGCATAACGCGCATTAAATTATTTCTAAATAAGCGCATGCCTGATTATAATTAGAAAATTTGAATCGCTTTTCATTAAAATTCATTGGGGCTCGACTGGACGAAGAGGGGAGAAAAGACGATGTGGGGCGCCGGCGCCATTTTCAAAAATCCTGCCGATTCTCAGTGCTCGCCATACTTACGTAACTCGAATGCCACCATCGCCACGTCAATCGCCATCGCCATCGCCGTCATCGTCAACACAACCAGTACTTTAATTAATGCGCGAGGCGCTAAAAAGTTTCGCGAAAATGCGAAATGCCATAAGCGCCGAGGTTGATGCGGCTAAAGGACTGCGAAAATCGGGGCTAGAAATTTCAATTTACGCAGGCGTTACGAGCTGAGCGTTTAAGAATTTATTTATATCCACGGCTCGAGCCACGCTCATTCGGCGGATACGGCAATATCGCTTGTTACATCTTGAAAATAGTAAAATCATTCATTGGAAAATGATGAAAATTTCGCGATGATAAATCAAGACTTTCGACCACCGATCCACCATATACGTGAATAAGGGGAAAATTCTACTTTAGACGCTTACGGCGCGATTACATTTTATCCGCATGCCGTATTACATAAATATCCAGTCCGTTAAAATGTGATTATGCCGGCTCTCTTGGCATAACGAACGTACTTCCCCGATATTTTAATAACAGCTTTGCGCCGCTCACTCAACACGAAAGAATTTTCATTAACGACTTACAATAATACAAGTGAGTTATAATAATACAACAAATATCAAAGTCGGGCACTTTGCCAAAACTTTTTATTATTCCAAATCGATGGCCCCTTGCCCTTTGGACGCTCGCGAGTTGTGAGAATAATTTTCTCAGAAAGTGCATTTGATCAAGTAGAAAAGTGCGTTCTCGATGCTAATAGAGAAAAACGGGACTGGAGTGGTAACAACGATCAGTTACGTATGTCCTCTAAATGACTCGCGTCATTGATGATGTGCTGCGGGGATTTGGATGCCTGCTCCTTCCACAAAAGTGAAATGGCCGTGAAGTTGGGCGGGAGGGGAAACCGTTATCGCAAGCAAGAAGTCCTGAGAGCCGAGGTATCGCGCAACCATCTTCGGCATAATTTACGAAAAATCCCGTAATCCCTCGGCGACAGGAACAGAGCGCAAGAGAAGGTGAGAGCGAGCGCGAGGGCAGGCTGGAGGGGAGATCAAGAGATGGTGAGATTGAGAAAGAGACATGATGAGAGCGAGAGAGAGAGAGAGAGAGAGAGAGAGAGAGAAAATGACAGCTCTCTCCTTCCTTGCTCCTTCAATAGGCCACGTTCGTTCGCCCTCCCCCCGCTCTCACTCTCTCTCGCTCTCACCATGTCTCTTTCTCAATCTCTCCATCTCTCACCTTTCTCTGGGAATGCAAAGAATCGTGTCCGCGGGGTCAATTTGTCCGGCGCACCGGGTGGTTCGCTTCTTCTCCTCCTCCCGCACGAAATCGTCGCCGTCGCACTTTAATATAACGAGCGCGACTTGGGGAATGCGCTTAAACGTGCGTCTGTGTATGCCGAGCGAGCAGGAGGACGAAGAGGAGGAGGAGGAGGAGGAGGAGGAGGAGGAGAAGGAAGAGGAGGAGGAGGAGAAGGAGCAGAAGGAGCAAAAACGCGAGCTCCATCCTTTGGAAAACTTTACGCCTCCCTCTCGCGTCTCCCTAGACATCGCCGTTAATCGGGCCCCACGCTCGCGCACGAGCCACCCGATCGCGATAATCCCGCGCGTTCTCACGGACGACGTACCGAGACCACGCCTCGCGGTGCAGCGTAGAATCATCGGTGCCGATCCCTTCCGTCCCTCCCATCCACCCATCCTTCCTCACCGTCTCTCTCTCTCTCTCTCTCTCTCATGACTCTCCATCTCCCTAACGCGCTATCACTCTCTTATGCGCGAGCTCTGGCTCTCTTACTTTGCAGCTCACCGACGACTGACTCGACCGACTCCTCTGCCTCCCCCGCCCCCCGCCCACCGCCGTCCTCTTACCCATCGTCGACCTACCGCACCCCTCCCCTCGCTCAACTGCACCCCTCGCTACTAATATCATCGCATGCATGTTAATGGGCGATTTCGCGTCGTGGCGACTTCGAGCGCCTGCCAGGGAGAAAAGACTTTTCTGCGTGCGGGCGCACTCCGCTCCATATGAAAATGCTGCAGATTAGAATATCTATTTCTAACGGATGAGTGACAACTTTTTTAACGCCGTAAACAAAGTACGAGGAGCTTTCGCAATATTTTACAATAGCGGCCGAACAATACAGGAGGGATCAATTATTCATCACTACTTTATCGTAAATGCGACGACGAGTTTCGCTCTTCCTGCGCCACTTTTTGCCAATATTTGGCCGCTAACGTCGGGATTTGGTTTTTCATATTCATGCAACTTGTCTTTCAATTTCTTATCGGTGCTTCCGAGGTTTGCTTCTCCTCCATCTCCTCCTCCACCTCTCTCGTTACCTTCATTTCTTCACTAAGGCCGTCAAAATTAGTGCCTCGCTCGACTAAACGGGCGATTGAACTTTACATTGGCATTGCGTTATGCCGCCAGCGCTACCGTTTACCGGTTAATTCGGCCAATAATGCCAATTTGTGAATTTTCGCATGTTACTGATGAGCCATCCCGGCGCACGAGTCCGCACGAACACGCGCGAGTCGCGGACGCATGCGCGAGACTTTCTCGGAACTCTCTCGCGCAGGAACTGGGTGCCGTTGGTGCTCGGGTGTCGGATCTTGTTCCGCTCTCGTCGACCGGGCGTCGATGTGTTTGGGGCCCGATAATCCAAATAAAAATACACTCCCCGCCAGGAAATATCGCGACCGTGAGACACCACACAGCTACAAATCGTCTATAGGAAGGGCGTTGGGTATTTAATGCGGGGGACGCGGTTTTGCGGACGGGCGAGCACTTTGATCAAAGCTTAAGCTCTATTCGGTATTTTTAGAGTGGGACAAGAGGATTTACCTTAATTGGCCCGATCATTTCAATTGCGTTTGCTGCGATTACATTACCAGCTCACGGTTGTGGAAAATTCAGGCAATTTCCGCGAGGCCGTATACCGCCCGCCCATAATGAAAATTCGATGATTAATAACGGCACGTGGAATCCAGTCATCGGGTTGTCGCAGTGGACTTGAGCGCGGATTACTATGGATTGCCATCGGAGGTATATTCACCGCTGTACATTGCGTTTCCATGATAAATAACGTGGATTCTACGGTCACTAGAGGTGCTGACCTTATTGCCACTTCAACTGGTAAAGGAACTCTAAGGCAGTTGCGAGTGTCCAACATTTTAATACGTGAAGGCCTCTATTCCAGGGACTTGCCTCTCCTAATGGACCTTGACTACGCTTAGCAGTAGCGTTTTTTCTCCTCATTCCTATTATACCTACCAACGTGCCAACCAATGTCGTGACACAAATGAATTGACAATTGACCAGACGTCGTCCACCGCGGCCTCGGATCCGGCGGCAGCGACGGCTATGGTGGCGTTAGGTGGCCGAGGGGCGTGGTACGGGAGGGTAGGTGAGAGTTGTCACGGTAACTTTTCGATCAAAGGTGTCGAGCACGCGACTCCTGCCATAAGTGGACAAAGGAAGGAATCGTCGCAGTGATTCGTTGAAGGGGACACGCGATCGAGATCGAGATCGAGGAACGAAAGCCCTAGGCGCTAGAAGCCTGGGTCCGAGCAGCAGCTCGCTAAATGCCAAGGGGCGAAGGAAAACGGCCCCCATTCGAGTCATCCGCCAAAAAGTTCGCGCGGCTCCTTGTCTCTCAAAGGCGACGAGCGAAAAATTGTCGGGCCGCGACAACAAAAGGCCGAGCCCACGTTCATTATATCTCGGCGGGCGTTGGAAATAGACATGAGCCACCGACTATGTGGTACGCGGCCCTGTGCAGCAACGAGGGGCCGCATATGTGCTTTGCGCGTGTGCCCGTGTGCGCGCAGGCACCTTCGTGCTATCCTCTCTTCGCCTCCTGCCGCCGCCGCCGCCGCCGCCGCCGCCGCCGCCGCCGCCACCGCCACCATCATCGCCACCGCCACCGCCACCGCCACCGCCACCGCCACCGCCACCGCCACCGCCACCGCCACCGCCACCGCCACCGCCACCGCCACCGCCACCGCCACCGCCACCGCCACCGCCACCGCCACCGCCACCGCCACCGCCACCGCCACCGCCACCGCCACCGCCACCGCCACCGCCACCGCCACCGCCACCGCCACCGCCACCGCCACCGCCACCGCCACCGCCACCGCCACCGCCACCGCCACCGCCACCGCCACCGCCACCGCCACCGCCACCGCCACCGCCACCGCCACCGCCACCGCCACCGCCACCGCCACCGCCACCGCCACCGCCACCGCCACCGCCACCGCCACCGCCACCGCCACCGCCACCGCCACCGCCACCGCCACCGCCACCGCCACCGCCACCGCCACCGCCACCGCCACCGCCACCGCCACCGCCACCGCCACCGCCACCGCCACCGCCACCGCCACCGCCACCGCCACCGCCACCGCCACCGCCACCGCCACCGCCACCGCCACCGCCACCGCCACCGCCACCGCCACCGCCACCGCCACCGTCACCGTCACCGTCACCGTCACCGTCACCGTCACCGCCACCGCCACCGCCAAATGCTCCGTTAGTCGAGCGCAACGAGCAACTCTCTCTGTCTGCCTGCCTGCCTGCCTGTCTGTCTGTCCGTATGCGCGTGTGTGCGTGAGCGTGCGCGCGAGAAACGCGGATGCGGAGGCAGAGGCGCTCCCGGATAACGGAAAGTGCCGCGTATGTGCCTGTATTGGCACGGGCCTCGGGAAAAACGATGACTGACTCGGCCGCGAGCGGAGGGGCGCGCTCCCGGGAAAAGCGGACTTTTCCATTTGTTTTTTACGTCCGTCGGCCGCTTCTCAATGGACGTTCGCGCGCCCTCTTTTCTTTTTTGTTCGGCCGCGAGACTTTCACCGGCCATTGGAAACTTCAGCAATGGAGAAAGATGGAAAAGCCTTTAACCTCCTTGGCGTCGCGACGACGAGCGGGACTCGAGCTTACTTTTACTTGTTGACGCGAGGAGTCCCTTCCCACTAGGGAACCACTCCTTAGGCCCCGGTATCGAGCGCGCATGCTCGCTCCAGCTAGCCTCGCTTTCGTTCGTCTAGTTTACGAGTGCCCAGTCGGACGCTCCATAGGATGCGACGGTTAAGCAATCCAACTCGATGCTATCCGTGATTATCGGCACTTTGTACACTGGCACGCCTCCTTGTCGATCGCGTACTTTCAAAATTCCCCGTGACATCTTCCCTCGTATCGGAGCTGTTCGAGCACAATAAAGCGACTCCTCGATGATTCGTTAATTACAGCCTCTCAGCCTCGACTTTCTACTTCTTGAATCAAGCGCTCCCCGTAGCATTGGGTTTACAAAACAGGGGGCTTGAAAAGCCCACGGCCCGCCTCACACACGCACGCGCGCACACACACACACACACTCTCTCTCTCTCTCACTCTCTCTCTCTCTCTCTCTCACTCTCTTAATTTTTAGAGCTGAGCGTCGAGAGCGAGATACTCGGCCGCTCGGATGCCCTACGAAGGGTCAGCGACACTTTGGCAAATTTCGCTAAACCTTTGTTGACTCGCGGGGCGCGTAAAGACAGGAGTAGCCCGCTGTAGTAGAGCAGCGCTCTAATCTATAACTCGTTGCTTTTTGTTGCAGGTAAGGCCCGGAGCGCAGCGCGCTCTCCTCTTTAAGAGACGGGATGGACTTGGGTCCATGGCAGCGGAGGGTAAGTGACCGAGGGTAAGCGATGATGCGTTGTTTGGTAGTGATCGTATTGTCGTGAGACATGTCTGATAAGGTGGTGGAGCGTTTTCGGTCGTTTTTCCGGTGGGCAACGGGCGGCGATCGCGAGGTGATTGGGGTGGGGGGCTAGGGAACAAGACCCGCAAGGAAGAAGGCCGACGGCGATGGTCTTTAAATGGGACTCGTGAGCGTCGAGGCGCCCGTTAGTTACGAGGCCGCTTCGACTCGGGAGAAATTTCGCTGTCGCTGCAGGTGAGCGGTGACGTATCGGCCATAGCTTCGGGAAATTAGCATCCGTCGGCGTGCTTGAAATTCCAAAAGTTACTGGATGCCTACCCCCCTACCCCCCCCCCCCCCCCCCCCCCCCCCCCACCCCCCCCCCCCCCCCCCCCCCCCCCCCCCCACCCCCCCCCCCCCCCCCCCCCCACCCGGTAAATGAAAATCGTGGATAGCCGAGAAGCATGGCCGAGCACCTTGGCGGCTCGGTTATTCAGACCGGACGTCGGAATAAAGTATGGTTTATTACGTAAGCAAACTGGTTCTCTCCAGGGTATCCGTATACAATGCCTTTTTCTCCTTATTCCCTCAGCTTTTTTTTCCTCCCAACCAAGTGCGCGAGGAGTATACACTATGAACGTAAATACATGCGGCGTAAATAGGCGCTAGAGCATACGCTCAACCTGCCCAGTTCTAATGCAGCGCCTTTATCTTATGTCGTTTCTTCATATGTTTTAGCATCGCATTTATTTTAATTACACACTACTGGCGCTGAAATTGCGATCGTACGTATTTTGCAATTATTTAATCGCATGCATTATCGCGTAACGCGAGGCGCGCCAACCCTATAGATTAGTCGTTACAAGTGTGCTGTTAGAGAGCCGCGCGCCTCGTATTGTTAGTTGGGCTCGCATGCGAGCCATATTAGGCGACTAGGCGATTATTAAAAAGCCGCCGCCGCCGCCGCCGCCACCGCCGCCGCCGCCGCCGCCGCCGCCGCCGCCGCCATCGCCGAACGCTGCGTCGCGAACCGAGTGTCGATTAAGCGGGGTTTATCGATCACACACCCGCGGCAACTAAATACTTTTCTCAATATGCAGCTTATATGCCGACAAGTCCAATCGTACTAAAAGTGACATTACCGCCTTGTTTTTGTCAGGTCATGTAATTGAATGGCGTTGCGAGAGAGGGCACGATGTCGGCTGATTTCTAGACTTTGACGTCGGCCGGGAATATGGGGCAGGGGAGGGGGAGGATGGGAGAGGGGGCGAAATCATCGTCCTTGACCAGTCTTGCTTTATCAATTTGTTTAAAAGTCACGCTTCCGAAGGAGTATGAAACTCCTTCGATGCCTGTCCATGCGTCGCGCGAAATTAAGTCGTTTGCTCGTTCTCGTGCGCGAGGGCCTCATTAATGCCAGAGTCGGCCTGCTCGGGTTGAAGCACGAAAATGGAAGGAGTTTGGAGTGCGGCGCTCGGCCAGCTCGAGCCCCGAACGGCGCGCCCGAAATCACGATGCTCGAAAGAGTCGGCCCCCGTGGATAAAGTTTCCCCGACTTTCTCCACCCGGGAGAGCCCCGTTCGCGCGCAACAAACTGCAAAAACTCGCTGCCGGTCCATCAAGAACGAGCGAGCGAGACAGACAGACAGACAGACAGACAGACAGCATCGTTCCCGTCCCCCTCCCAAGCACGTCCTGGTACTACCCGGTAGAGGATGAGCCTCGTCCTCCCTCTCGCTTCCTCCTCTCGCTCACGCGCAAGCGCACAGACTCTCGCTCCTCCATTGCAATGCGTATGGGTCGACGTGCGGTCAATCAAGAAAAGAGCCGAGGGCGTGGAGGTGGCGAAAAATTATCTCGAGCGATTATTCGTACCTGGGCCGATGGAGGGATATTGGCAAGGGGCGGGGCTGCGAGCCATTACGACGAGGCGCGAGCAGCTTTCATACTTCGCAAACGCTTTACCTTAGTGGGTGACTCTTATTTTATCGCTCGTGTGCTCGAGACACTTGTCATGGATTTTCCCGACAGCGCGTTATTCGCAACAGCCTACAAGTGCGATAAGCCGTAAAACATTTTTCCCGATTCACGACCACTTTAACCGCTATTCTATATATATATATATATATATATATATATATATGCCTTTTGTAATAGGCTACGGCTGCGCCGACCCAATAGCGAAACGTCGACTATGATATTTCATCGGCGGTAAGTGGCCGGGGGAGGAGGCACGCAGCAAACTCCAAGCCACATCCTTGAGATGCGGAAAGCAAGCCGATCCGGAGGAATCTGTAATGGATAACAATTAAGATATACCGAGGACGCGTCCCCGCGATTCCGCGCGATCCCCGTAATGACGGCCGCGTGCGCACAGACGGATGGGGAGTCTCGATTGCGTAACGTAACGACCTCGGGGATAATACACGGACGCAAGTGGCATCGGTTTATCGCGAAATTCATCAAAGTGCTTTAGTTTACGCGCATACGAGCTGCTTCTCGACTGCCCGAACTTTTATCATTGCTACCTCGAGAGATTATTATCGGCCTCGCGGCCAAACAAACAACGCACATGACCCATTGTATCGGCGGAGTCGCTGGCGTCCGCGTCGTCACCTTCCTTTCTTCCCTCCCTCTCCGTCCTGCACACATACGCTCCATTTCGTCTCGCAACCACCAAAGTTTCTTTCCTCTATGCGTCTGCCCTTTTTGTATGAGGATGTGCCACACCACTCTCCTGCATGTTTTTAAACGAGCACGAAAGGCGCGGAGCGAGATGAACAAGGGACAAAGAGAAAGGCAATTGGAAAGAGCCAGTGAGAATAGTGAGAGAGCGAGCGAGATGGAAGATTTGGGGTGGGTAGGGGAGTACCGAGGGCAGGGGGAGGGGGAGGGGGGTATAGGGTGTTCGGGGCGATGGGGGGCGGTCAGGGGGGGGGTCGAGGAGGGAGGAGGCAGAGGGAGAAAGGCTATGCAATCCCGCGACGCGAGCTCTTTAATTTTTCCGTCCCGGCAGTCAGTGGTGCGTTTTTCGCTTACTGCGCCGCCGAGTTTTCCTCTACGGTCTTTCTGTTACTACTGATGTTGCTGATGCAGCAACGTTAGATTTTGCGCTTTATGCGAGAGAGCCTGCCCACGTGTGTTGTCTGGTAGCTTTCTCTTTCCTTTTTTCCGGCAAGTTTTTTTCGTTTTTCTCCCCTTTAGTGCAGGGAGCGAGCGCTGAAAAGAATGCTTTTTTCTTTCTTTTCTTTTCTCGTTTTTTCCTTTCATTCCTCCTTGCTTTCTCTCTTTTTTCGTCTCTTTTTTGTTTTTTGTTTTTCTATCTTTTTGTTTTTAACGAATTCCTTTGATACGGATGAGTCTCGTTGCTTTGGGTGACTTTGAATCAGTCGGACAAGTTTCGAGGTACATACGCGACCTGAAAAATTCTCTAGCGTTTTAACACGCGCTTTAATTGTTTATGACGTTTGCGTTTGTTAATCAGATATCTTAAAGATTGAATTGTCTATGGTCTTTATATCAGCATTGATGCCGTGATGCTGGAGGTCCGTGGTCCAAGAATTATTTATAGTGTGCTTGATTATGTGAAAAATTGAAACTATAACAATTTCGTGTTTGCAAGATACCATTAAAGAAAAAACATTTATGTAATGATTATGTTATTATTCGCAGCCGTTTATCTATTTCGCGGAAATTACTCATATAATATCAACAAATGACTGCCTGTTAATTTCAAGAATTACATTTTGACAATTCCAAAAACGCTTTAACCACCTCTTTTTACTTCAACCATAAACTCGCATAATTACAATCGATAAATTACTTTACTATGTTTATGCAATCAAGGTCATTGAAATTTTTCACCCTGTTAAGGATTCGTTTACTTTTTTCCTTATTACAAGAACTATTTGTAAACACAGACGTTTATTGCATTTTTTGGAATGAGGTTGGAGGGGGCAGGGCAGGAACTAGCTCTTCCCTATGCCGTTTGCATAATTTAATATATATATATATATATATAATTTATAAAACTGTGCTTTTTGTATTATTCATAGTAATTTTTGCCGTGTAGAACGTTCGTTTGAAATTTGTATAATATGTGTTAATCGACTGGATTTATTATCCCAAGCATGACGACCCCTGAAATGCCAAACGTGGAATGCCTACGTGAAAAAAAAAAACATAAGTCGCCTTATAATCTACCGGCCCCATTAACGTTTCCGTTCGATCAGAATTTCCAATCCGTACTGACCCAAGAGCTAAACAAAAAAAATACGGGATGGTAACGAGCTCTCGTGAGACTCGCGCGCAAACAAAAAACATATACATATATCCACCCACCCATCCACCCACACGTACGAGCTCGCGCACATGCTCGCACCCGTCATATATTGCTTACCGTCCTCTGTATATACGACTATCTAGTTTAGAGTTTGCGTTTTTTTTTTACGTATTATTATGTGCGTATTTGTAAATACGCGCGCGCCCATGCATACGCATAAAAGAATATTGCAGCGTGTTTTATACATAGAAGGAAAAACTACGGTTCGCTGTAGGTGTTTAAACGTATATAATACAATTATGCGAGTCTCACGTTCCACTTTCATGGTTCACCGGGCGTCTTGCGACTTTCCGCGAGGCTGATTATTATCATTATTATTGTTGATATTATTGTCATTATTATTATTGTCGTCGTCGTCGTCGTCGTCGTCGTCGTCGTCGTCGTCGTCGTCGTCGTCGTCGTCGTCGTCGTCGTCGTCGTCGTCGTCGTCGTCGTCGTCGTCGTCGTCGTCGTCGTCGTCGTCGTCGTCGTCGTCGTCGTCGTCGTCGATGCTATTATTATTATTATTATTATTATTATTATTATTATTATTATTATTACTATTACTATTATTATTATTACTATTATTATTATCAGCATCATCATCATCACAAGTCGTCGCTATTATTATTATTATTATTATTATTATTATTATTATTATTATTATAAGTAGTAATATTATTGTTGTTATTGTTGTTGTTGTTGTTGTTATTATTGGATTTTGCGTACGCAAGGGAGGCTGGCGTGTAATGTATTGCAAGGTAAGTTCTTTGACGTATTCTTAACGATCGTATGAATATATGAAAAAAATTAGCTTATGTAGCTCAACGCTCGAGAAATATGCTGGCGCTAGTAAAATTCCAATTACCAAGTAATTAATAAGCAATACGTACCGTACATTCTACGATTCTCGTACAGAGAAGGGAATGCATCGAGAAACGTATTAAAACGCGAGCTTAGCCTCCGCGAGAGAACGGAAGGAAAATTTTCAGACCGTATCAATCTTATTTCCATAACGTAACCTTCACTTACGTCGAGCTTTTCCACGAAATAGTACAGCATAGTACAACACCCGAAATAGTAACGCCCCGAGCGAATACCCTAGGTGGTGGCGCTCGAAAAAATTCTCCGGATAAGAGATAAAGGAGCGAGGGCCTGGCACAAGTCGTTCAACCTGCATCCATGACTATAAAACACACTGGGGTTTGGTAACTCGTCGAGGTACAGGAGTCGAGATTTGAGCGGGTGAGCAAAGGAGCGAGAGAGAGAGAGAGAGAGAGAGAGAGAGAGAGAGATAGAGGGAGAGAGAGTGTTAAAAAACGACCCTTTGGCTCTTCTGCGAGTCACTTTCAGAGCACGGGATATTTTCGTCGAGTTTCGGAGCTAACGCACGACTACGACGAAGCCCTGCCCTTAAAATAATTTTCATCCTGTCAACTATTTCTCTCACTCTCTCTCTCTCTCTCTCTCTCTCTCTCTCTCTCTCTCTCACTCTCATAGGGATACAATTTCTCTTTATATTCTGTATCGCATATTTTTATCACGAGTCCAGTTATGGTCGTATCGTCAGAAATGCGAAGAGCAATTCGAATTTGAAAATTGGACTTTCTTTGTTATTCAAAGGAATTTTTAACACTCTCTCTCCCTCTATCTCTCTCTCTCTCTCTCTCTCCCTGCCTCTCCTCCTACCTCCTTCGTCAGACTTCTTCCTCTGATACTTTTTTCTTTTTTTAAATAGTGTGTTTTCAATCCTTGATGTTTGCTTTATCGTTGTAAAAACAGAATTTCCTACGGACTCGTTTCAGAACGAGTTTGAGTTGTCGTAAAGGTTCTCGTCCCATATAACGAAAGGAATCGAACCTCAGCCAGTGAAATAATTCTCTTAAAAAGTCGGAAATTTATTATTCAGCGTTAAATCGATCCCGAAATCACTGCAATAATGATGCGTTAATAAATTTGGAATGCTTATAAACATGTATTTAAATAAACTTGGTTTTCAAACACATAGGTTAACGTGCACGCAACATAAAAACGTCGCCACTTGTGCATTAGTGGTCGTCGAAAGGTGTTGAAAGTTATAAAGACACAATTTTTTATTATTCTATTTTAGTCGAAATCAAGCGATATAACATATACTTAAATATTCGCGGTAAGCCACGCATACAAACGCATTTATAAACGGATTTTCCTTCGACTTTCTCTCCCTCGCCCATATCATTCTTTCTTTCTCTCTGTCTCTCTGTCTCTCTCTCTCTCTCTCTCTCTCTCTCTCTCTCTCTCTCTCTTTGTTTATCTCCTTCCCTTTTTTATTCGCCCCGTTCGTCGATGGCTTCGCGTACGACTCGGTCGTATGACCTCAATTGAAATTCGGTCGATCGATGTACCTCGAGGCAACCCTCCGTTTTGCTTTTCCAGGATCAAAATGCGGCTGCTCCTTTCTCTATTTGAATTTTATTTTGTTCCCTATATAATCAATATCTGCTATATAGTAACACTCTTGCTCTCCCTGCTTTCGTAAGACAAGCGATCGAAATAACTGTTGCGATAGTCGCTATCTTATCACTTGCACTTGCTGCACTAGAAATACCTTTTTTATTTACATTCCGGCTTTGAATTGAAACTCATTGATTCCGAAATTGAAAAAATTGCTTGAAATAAATTTTATTTCTCATATTATTTGAACAAATTGTAGCTTATGACAAATATTATTATTGTTAATAATTAATAATGATGTACGAGTGCGTATGTGTCGTTTAGATTATTTATAGCGAAACTCAATAGAATTGAATTTATCAGGTAGGAATAAATCAACATTTATTTTGGGTACAAATGAAATAAAATACGCTATTGAAGAGAGAGAGAGAGAGAGAGAGAGAGAGAGAGAGAGAGTGAGAGCGCAAACGAGTAAGCAGGAGATACAGACAGACAGACAGACAGACAGACAGACAGACAGACTTCCAAGTTCACGTATGTAAATGAAAAACTGGTATTCTAATTTTAGTATTTACACACTTTTGTTGTAAAGGTGACAGGAGTCGTAAATAAAATATTCTCCATAAAGCTATGACATAATATTATAAATTTAAGAAATAATTTAAAAATAATAATTCCTGCAGCAGTTGGCCATTTATCCGATGGAGGAAACGAGCCATTCATAACAATAATCGAGACCCAAACTTTATTCCTATAATTGCATAACTTGGGCGAAAAAAAGTAGGCTCGTATGTTGATTTTGGCGCGGTAGAAGCATTCCACGTATGCGCGCAAGTTCGAGCGCCTAAAAGGTAAAGGAAACAGAGACGGAGTTTTGAATATCATAAATGTTTTCTGATATCGAGCGATGGTGCTTTAATGAATAATGATTATTCCATGGCCCGTCTCGCGAGCTCGTGGACAGTCTCGCGAAAGAGGTCGTGCCAATACCTGGTAGGGTCTCGCACGTCGATATCCCATCAGCGATGATGAAAAAGCCCCGACTATGGCCCCGATAAAGGTCCCGTTCAACGGAATATGGTCGAATCGCGCCCGGGACGATGTTACTACTGTGTCCGGGATCGAGAATATGACAGAGCACGTGCAGCTCGCACGGCATGACACGGGCAACCTCTAATCCTCCGATGAATCCATCGATTGCATCACCTCACGCTTAGCCCCTTCCAGCCCTCACCTCGGCTAGGACCCCACCCAGTCGGGGACCTCGTTTTCTCTCAGTGCCGTCACGGGAAAAAAATCCCGAGCTACGTCGGCGGTCAGCCACGAATTTCTTCTTCTTCTTCTTCTTTTTCTTCTTCTTCTTCTTCTTATTTATTTATTTTTTTTATTTTTTATTATTTTTATTTTAATGCTCGTTATCTGCCTGCCCCCATCCTACCCCGGCCGTACCTCGCCGAACGCTACATCCCCGTCGTCACTCAGCTTTCCCTCATTCAATTTGGAAAACGATAACCCTGCATATCGTGTTGTCGCCCTAGTAATCATCGACGGTGTCCTCCTCCTCGTGGTCGTAGTCGTCGTCGTCGTCGGAGTCGTCATCGTCAATGCTGTCGTTGCTGCTTCTGCTGCTGCTCCTCGTCCCTTCTCTTTCGCTCGAAAGAAACAAGCGCTTCCTCTCCCTCTCCGTGAAGCGGGAAGCGAGCGAGCGAGCGCGCGCGCGCTCGCTCGCTCGCTCGCTCGTATCCGTGGGCCTATTCAGTGCACGAACATTGTAGTCGAAAAGTCGAGAGCTGCTTAGGCTGGTTCTATAACACTGGAAATAAGCACGAGAATGATAATGACTGCGAGGATGAGTGAGAGACAAGTCGCAGTGTTTCTTATTTGACCTAACCAAAAGAATCCCTGCGGTTCTATATTTAGCTGTACCGTTATCTCTCTAGGTATATTAACTTAATTTTAGTTTGAAAAATATGTCTCGGGCATTTTCGTCATTACATTTAACGCTCAGCCTTATATTTATAATTGTCGTACATTAATCGTAGGATCAATTATTCAAGTTGGCCGCGATTCACTTACAATAATACTCAGGTTATCGCTTATTGAATTGACGATACATTTTTTTAGGACTGAATCCGGTCAGGCACTTGGTTTTTCCTTGTCGCCCAAAATATATTCAGGCAATAACGGACGATAATGCCTGCTCACCCAAACCTTCGCGACCCATAGACATTTTGCTTTAAAAACGATATAGCCCGATTATCCTATAAAATAAGGAGCTATCCTTACGTTTCACATTACTTACGCTTCAACAATTACCATATCAATAAATAACAAGAATATCCAATGGGGCTCTCTTTAAATAACTTATAATTTTTATAATACGCTACACTCGCGAGCCCAAACATTTTATAATTCAAATATCTGTGAGCGCACATAGCGACTAATTAGTATTAATGTATTTGTATAATGACAGCTGAATTTATGCCCCGGTGGTGTATAACGCTTTTAAGAAATAAATTAATTAACACTCCATTTACAAGCGAATCATATGCACTTTTCATTCGTAATGGAATTGAGTGCAGGTTGTGTTATTTATTAAGTACTTTCTTCAATCTCTTTATGAAATATTAAATATTTGTCGGGTGGAGGTGGGGGTGGTCAGAAATTTGGCCCTTTTTTGTCAAGCCCTGAACATTTTTCTACGCCTCTTGGCGTTCCAATATACGCAAGGGCCCGAGAACCGAGCCCTTCGAACGCCTCACAACTTTAATAAATTATGAAAAAAAATAATGAATTATCGGCCCGATATATTATCTTCCGTATTCTCTTTCGCATATAAGCCGGTGAACATATTATCGGAGCCTGCGATATCGGTGCGATAATTAGCAATGCGACGTCCAACTGCCTGGATTATTTAATAAAGTCTCCATCGACGCGCGGGTGATGCGAAGAGATTCCGCGCGTCCCGCAATTTCGCGAGGATAATTAATTTGTTAAGTGGCTCTCGACTAAATTTTTTTATAACGCGGGGTAAGCGCGCGCGCCCATATATACAAACGATAATAATATTATGTCAGGTTATTACGTTCTCGTAGTATTAATAAAATATTCGCATGATAAAGCTACGTTATTAATGATTACAATTTGTCATTCGACATTAATGATGTTACGTAGCAAGTGAATGGTGCATGCAAAAACTACTTGAACATGCGATTTATCGACATCGGTTGGAGTATGTAAAAAAAAAAAAATATTTCCAACCGCCCACTATTTTCCATCCGTCCCTTTCTATTATTATTACAGGCTGTCCAACCAATGCAATCTATTTTCTTCTAGTATTCGCGATCAATTTCGCGAGCGGAACGCTCTTTAAATTGTCTTTTATGCGCCCCGTTCGAAGGTGAGAAATTACGCGAGTCCAGATCATCCTTATCGAAGGTAAACGACGAATAAGGGACGCGCGACGACCAATGATCTATGGATTTTCAAAGGGACGACGCAGCCGAGCCCCGGCCGAGCCCCGGCCGAGCCCCATTCGCCTGAATACCTGAAACGAGCGAGCCTTCCAGGGCAAACTGTCGGGGCAAAAAGAAAAAAAGAAAAAAGAAAAATCGACCGGATGAAATATCAATGACCGAGGTACGGTCGATATCAGCGAAATCGCGGCGAGGAGGTGCGACATCCGCGACATCCGCTCGTCGTGTCGCTCAAATCCGCTAGGGTTGCGATTTTCCCGCTGCGGCATCGTCTCGCGTCGAACGGCGCCGCGGGGCCGGCGGGGGCGGGACTTGGACGCCTCCGCGGCCCAAGTCTCGCCGTGCCACGTAGACAGCGCGCGTGCGCGCGCGAGGAAAACACGGCACGTCACCTTCCACGAGCAGGAGCGCGCCCCGAGAGGAAGTAGTCGGATGCGAGGCCATTTATCTCGATGGCCAAGCCCGCGCCTCCGTCTCTAATTAAGCGCTAATACAGGATCCAGAGCAATAGGGAAATCTAAATGAAACTCGCTATCGCGTCATTAAAATCTGCCGCCGCACCCTCTCGCTCAACGCACGCACGCGGATTATCACGATGCGATAGCATTAAAAGTCTTCCTTATGCTCAATAAGAGCCCTAAAGATTACGCATTATTAATGAGCGCGCGAGTGAGAAGGAGGCTAGATGGTTCGCACTTGCTACGCGATACAGGTTATGTTTGCTTGAGCATGTTGCGGATGTTTTGAAAAAGAATCCGAGACTCCGCATTCGTATATCCGGAGTGGAGATCGGCAATAGTATCGGGTGCGCCGTCGACTCCTTTTATTTTCCTACAGCGACATTGTAGTGAATGCGCGGCTGGGAAGGAGCGCCGAGATCCGCCGAGGCATTGGATTTCCGTAGCTTTATTTCCTTGATTTAGCATGGCGATGGTAGCCGGCCGCGCGCCAACTCTCCGCTCCTCTCTTAATTGCGTAATGGTCTTGCTTAATACGGGAGCGAGCGGCTTTGCATATGGAAGGGAGAAACGTCGGGATAAACAGCAGCTCGGGCGCACCAAAGTCTTTGGGACGCCCCGGGTGAGGGAGCGTCTTTCGTGCGTTGGGAGAATGCTCGAAAGCCAATGGCTCCCCCCGCCCCTCCATACCACCCACCCCACCCGCCCATCAACCCCGTCAACCACCATCCCTACAATCCATCACCCCCAATCATTCCACGTTAGCCCTGATCTGAACAACTCGACCCTAATAACCGTGCAGTATCTAGACGCATCCACGTTGGTTGTCCCAAGGGAGGCAGGTCCTGTTGGCTTACCCTCCTAACCCTCCGATCGCTCCGTTTTTCCTGCGATCTGTTATGCCCCATCACAACGAGGCCACACCGTCGGGCCCGTGTATGTGGCTGAAAAAAGTCGGTAACCCGAGTCGGGGCGTGGGAGGTGCCAACCGCCACGGTTTAGTACTCTTCCCGGATAAATTCCGACAGAAAAAGAATATGAGCGATGCGTTTGGGTCGTGTGCCTTGGTGGATCGCTCGACTCCCGTTTGGTCGATCGCAGCACGCGGGATCTTCGAGAATCTCACATAAAATGGAGCGCGCCAAAGAGTCCGCGCCCACTCATCGAGAAGACTGTTCGACCGCGAATACGAGGATGGGAGGAAAACCGGGTGACGCGATACCGATCCTGGAAACGAATGATAAGGCAAGTCGGCCGAGCAAGGGTCTTCTTCCCCGACAGCGACGAGCGCTTTCGGTTCTTATGTCGGTTAGCCCACGCAACTCACCGGGGGACGGCCCCCTATCACTCGTCGTCGTGCCTCCTGTCTCGTGTCTCGTGTCTCCTGCCTCGTGTTTCGTGCTTCATGCTTCGTGCTTCGTACTTCGTGCTTCGTGCTTCGTGCTTCCTCCGAGCACCACGCGGCGCCGTGCGAGAAAAGTAGCGATATTCCTTGCGTGCCGATGACAATGAAAAACGACGCTGCAGCGCTCGGATCGCAATATTGCGATGGCTGTCAATGCCGAGAGAAAAGCTCGCGGGCACGAGGCGGAGTGAGCGCGTACGATGACGAGTGCTCAATTAACGTCTCTTATTCGGCTCCGTGGAGTTTATTATTATTATTATTATTTTTTTTTTATTCAGCTCGGCGCGCACACGACAGCTCGAAAAAACAATGTACGGAATCGACGAACCGAGGTTTATTCGAGACTTCTTGAGTACCGAGGGAGGTTATGATTTG
This sequence comes from Ceratosolen solmsi marchali, assembly GCF_000503995.2. Taxonomy (NCBI): domain Eukaryota; kingdom Metazoa; phylum Arthropoda; class Insecta; order Hymenoptera; family Agaonidae; genus Ceratosolen; species Ceratosolen solmsi. Next base: position 13,049,278 of record NW_011948413.1, read on the forward strand.
GCTAGCGCATATTAAGGGTGGGTTCCGACACCCCCGTCGAACCTCTCCCCAGCGCCGCCACCTCCTCGGCTGTCCCAGATCATGCTCCCGTTCGGCTCCTTCGTCCCGATATCGCGAGGCTATTTCGAGCTTCGCTTGCTCACTTCGTCTCCGCCACGCTCCTTAAAGCAGCGATTGTGCATTATTAATTATCCCTGGGTGAAAATTGGTTTGTCGAATGGAAAAGCGACGATGCAGCTATCGGGCAGGTGTGTTGGTCGTCGGTCCGTGCGGGAGAGAGAGAGAGAGAGAGAGAGAGAGAGAGCGCATCTTATTTCCTCGATTTTTTGTTTTACAGCCAAAAGTGGCCGTCTTGCTCCGCCTCGCCCCGTGCACTCATGAAAGAGACGTAGAGCGAGTCGGGCATACCTCGATCCCTCTCACTCACGCTCCCTCGTCCTCGGCGCGCGCGCTTACACAGCCGCGCGCTCCGACATGGACACGGATACGACGCGCGCGGAGTGTACCAGTCCCCCTCCTCCACAACCCCGAACCACCTCCTCCTTCACCGCCGCCACCACCACGACCGCCGCCACCACCGTCGCTACCACCGTCGCCACCACGGCCACCACCGCCACCATCGCCACCACCAGCGCCACCTCCTCCTCCTCCTCCTCCCCCTCCACTACCTCCTCCTGCTGTAACGCTGCTGCCAGCCACCGCCAGCCACCCCCTTCCCCGATGCCGCACACCGTTCTAGCTAGAACGGAGTGAACCGAGGCCGCGGGGCAGAGGCGACGTGGGGGTGCCGCTCGGGTCCTACATCGATGGAGTAGAGGGGGCGGAAAGCCACTCGAGCGGCCGCGCAGTCACAGCTACGCGAATGCGCGCGCGCGCATACACAAATACAAAACACCCAAGCATGTAGTTGCAAACTCAGTAGATAGAGACACGATCGTGTGAGCGTCGTTGAGAGTGGCAAAACCGAAGGGGAGCAGCCACAGTGGGGTACGGGGCGGGGGTGGTAGTGACGACGACGGCGGCGGTGGTGGCGGCAGTAGCAATGACGGTGGCAGCGGCGGAGGTAACGGCGGCGGTTATATCGGCGGGGCGGGGGGGGGG
>NW_011948413.1:13050388-13054533 GCF_000503995.2 Ceratosolen solmsi marchali
GTGGAAGTCGATGGTGGTGGTGGTGGTGGTGGTGGTGGTGGCGGTGGCGGCGGCGGTGGCGGCGGTGGCGGCGACGGCAGCAACGACGATGACGACGGCGGCGGCGGCGACGGCGAAGGAGGCGTTGGTGGGGGAAACGGTCGAGGGAGCGAGAGGTCGGGGCGCGCCGCACCGCCTCGCCTCGCCGCCTGCGAGTTTCGCTCGGACTCTCCGCAAGAGCAGACGTGTAGGTGCGCGCGCGTACGGCGACGCTCATCTCGCTCTCCTCTCTCGCGCCACTACGCAACGCGCCCTGAGAGAGGGCCGAGGAGGTCGAGGAGGGTTGGCCGCGAGCTCTCGAGGATCCTACTCGTGGTGGAGAGTTAAAACCGCGGGCCAGGTGAACGATTATTCCGGTCGCGATTACGCAACGCGAGAGCCTGGCCGTGAGGAGTCGTCGTCGTCGCCGTCAACGTCGAGGAGAACAGCAGCAGCAGCCAAAGCAGCCAAAGCAGCCAAAGCAGCCAAAGCAGCCAGAACAGCAGCAGCAATCGCGTAGTACGTGTTTTTGTGTGTGAGTTGAGTCAGAGACAGAGAGAGAGAGAGAGAGAGAGAGAGAGAGAGTGTGTGTGTGTACGAGGCATAGATAAATTGATAGATAAGTAGGTAAAGAAATGTAAAGATAGAGTGAGAGGGAGATAAGTGTAGAGGGAAGAGAGAGAAGGAGTATTGAGGGTGGGTGTGTAGGAGAGAGAGGGGAGAAAAAGAGATTAAGAGAGTAAGAGCCGAACGATAGCAAACGAGAAAGAGAGAGAGAGAGTGTGTGAGGGAGTGAGTGAGTAAGTGAGTAAGTGAGAGAAAGAGAGAGAGCGAGAAGGAGCGGCAACAGCAGCGACGAGGAGGGCCGCGGAGCTTGTAGTCCGCGAGTTCTACCCGTACCTCCCCTCGGCCGCTATTCCGACCCAACCCTCTCCCACCGCCCCTCACCAACGTCCCCGTCTCGGCTCGTGCGCTCCCTCTCTCCCCTTGCCGGCGACCGCCGTCGCGGCCCCGAGAGTTTTCCGCGCCGCGCGCGCACACCACCAGTCGAGTGCCTCTCGCAGGCGCGAATTTTCCCGAGAGTGAGAAGGAAGGAAGGCAGCTGCGGTGGCGGAGCAGAAGAAGGAGGCCGATCGGCAGCAGCGCGCGCTCACACGCACGCACACGCGCATTTAAGCAGGCGAGTACGCAGGGACATGCGGTTGGCTGCGCCTCTGGCCAAATCGTCATCCTCGCCAACGTCGTCATCGTCGGTCTTGTTGGTAGCGCCGCGTAGGAGCGGACCGATGGGCCACTTACTGGATAGAGCGCGACACTCGCCACGGTAATTCTCCCTTCTTCTCTCACTTTTTAATTTGCCTCTGTCGTGATTCCGTCCTCCACCCGCAGCCGCTTCCGCCCCTCCTTCTGTCTGCCCTGTCGCGGGGATGCGTACACAACGCACGATTTCGCTTGGCCTTGCTGCGCCTTGTTGGCTCCCTCTTTCTCCCTCTCGTCGTCGTCCTCCCTTCGTCTTTGCTCGTTCAAACTCGCACACACACGCACTCTCTCTCCCAACTCCTCTGCGCTTGGACTTCTCGAGAAGTCGTGCCTCTCCCCATTCGCTCTGTCTGTCTGCCTGTCTCTCTCTCTCTCTCTCTCTCTCTCTCTCTGCCCCCTCCCCCTTTTTGCTTCCTTTTTTACGTTCGACGAGTCCTTGCGTGGGTGACTCGCGCTTTGAAAATCATCATGTCTCGTCCGTTAATTTTGTCCGAAAAACCCGGACTCCTCGCTGGCTTATTATTGGCTTTATTTTCATTCCATGCTTGGACGTCTCCGACGGACAATTGCATTTTAAATTGCAAAATCTTATCGCCTGTCTATTTAGAATGCATAGATGCATGGTTTAGACGTGCGAATTTACATGACATTCGCATATTTGTTTCTCTCTGCCACCCGACTGACTATTCATTTGCTTACAATTAGTCCTCGGGTCGTAGCCTCACCGAGCCCGAGCTGTGCTTGCCCCCCAGCATTCTTAACCGTAAATTCCAAGGAATGACAATTTTACCCCGACCGACCGGATTTTACCGAGAAGACGAGTAGCGACATGCACGCGTCTCTCCCTTGCCCCCCCCCCCCCCCCCCCCCCCCCCCCGCTGCGCACCACACCAACGTCCCACCCCTGCTATCTCCCCTCTTCATTCACCCTACCATCATCTATTTTTATTTATAATTCTTTAAACTCCAGGATAATCGACAGCACGTAAGCAAGCTCTCATCGTTCCTTGTTTGTTTCCTAATGCAACTTACTTTCTCCCTCTCTCTCCGTCGTGCGCGCGCGCCATACCGTATATTTATTTATCGGGCAAAGTGCGGCCGAAAGCTAAGCGCTCCCCCCGTTGGCGCTCCTGACGCTCGGCTATTCGCATTGGCCAATCGCGCCCCCGATTTAAAAATCGGCCGATACGAGCGGCACATTCCGGCGCTACTGCTAGGACGATGCGAGTTGGCGCAAGAAAATACATGAATCACCAGGTGAATCACACCGCCCCTAACGGCCGCTTTAATGTCCAGCCACCATTTAACCATGTTGTCTTAATTTGCTCGTCCCCTGCTTCCATCCGTCCATTTATCCATTCGCCTATAAATCTATCTATCCATCCATCTATCTATCCGTCCGTCCGTTCGTCCATCTATCCATGCGTCTACCCATCCATCCATCCATCCATCCATCCATTAGTCCAATAATCCTTCCTTCCTTCCTTTTTTCCTTCCTTCTTTCTTTCCTTTCGTTCGTTCATGCACTATCTCTCTCGCTCGGCCAGCGGCTGAGTCTCGGGAAAGACACTTCGCAAGCCTCGGGAAAGACACTCGACGATTATTCGCTCGAGCGCACGTAACCCCCACCATGCGCGTCTCTATATATAAACGATACGTAATTTGGGGTGCGCGCGATACATCGTATTTGTAAATAAATATAATACCGCCAGTGGCCATGTGCGTGGTGGTAGCACGCAATGCACTGAGCCGAGGTTCGACTCCCGATTATTATTCTGCTATTGCGAGTCTCTCCGAGGACCTGCCCGACCGCTGGCCCTTGCTTCTCCCCACCGGTCGATGTTCGACAGACCAGGACGGTGGCGCCCACCCGCACCTACACACGCAACATCAGCAGCTGACGAAAGGCTTATCCCGCCTCCGAGAATCGGCTCGTTAAATAACGGCAGGTTCGCGACGAGTCCAATGATTTTTGCGACACGTGCACGATGTTTACGTAACCCGTAATAAATGTCACGTGGCTAATTCGTCCGGCCGTGCGTGCTCGCACTCTCGGGCGCGTCCCCGCAGCCACAACCCGTCGTTGTGTTTTTAAAGGCGGCACCCGCTCATCGGAGGAGCTGCTGCTGCCCCAGCCCGAGTCGCGTGAGTTTCCGCCGACACTCGTCCCGAGCACCTAGAAACACTAGTTCCGCGAGAAAAGAAAACCTCGCGCGCATCAAAAGATTAACCGTAATTCCAATTTATCTGTGCGGTGCGGGGCTTGTCGGCATGGCGACTGGTGTGGAGGAAAGGGGGGAGAGAAGTCGGGCCAGCAGCAGTAGCGGCACCAGTGGCAGCGGAATCGAGGACTTATCGAGTGCCGTTCCGATTACGCCCCTGTTGGCCAACAGCGCTCAGTTCTTGCTCTCTCTCTCTCTCTCTCTCTCTCTCTGTATTGATTTCTCACTTCCATTCGCTCGCGCTTAGCTTCTCGATGGAAATTCCTGTCAGGGGCGGGATAGCAATCGCGCGTTCTCCGTTTCTCTCTCTCTCTCTCTCTCTCTCATTCTCTCAATGTTATTTTACGTCCTCGTCGTATCTCGCCTCAAGCGCGAAATACATCGCCTACGAGCGTGAGTAGGCGACACTCGCACTTACACACTCCCCTAAGAGAATATCCGTGAAAACGGGCCAGCGATCCACGTGTGTGAGTGTTCACGTAGGTGTTACGATGCTTTCAATGGGGGAAACTGCACTCTCGTGCGCGAAATTATTTCAAAATCGTTAGGACTTCTTACCGGAGCGTGTCTTTTTGCGCGCGGAGGGAGTGAAGATAGCAAGGAAGTCAGGAAGGAAGGAAGGAAATAATAAAGTAAGAAGCACGG
>NW_011948413.1:13054762-13065535 GCF_000503995.2 Ceratosolen solmsi marchali
GAAAGAGCAAGCAAGAAATGAAGGGCGGAAGGGAAAAAGCAAGGAGCGAGTCATCGCTGCTCCCCTCATAATGAAACGATCGCGGCCACTTGGAAAGGCGGCATTACGCGCGCTCCCAATAAGCCTTGCGTGCATTTAACTGCGCTCGAGTTTTTCGTTTTGCCGCCTCACTCTTCCCCCGGCGTTACATCGTCTTTTTTTCCAACTCCGACGCCATTAAACCAGCCCCCGTACCGCGTGATGTCGCCGATCGCTTAGCAAATACGATCTCGGCCAGCGACGATCTTAAGAAATAGGAGAAGCGTTAGTTGGACAGCACCGCCGAGCGTTGCATAAGCGTCGCGGCGATCGCCCAGTCAGCTCGCGATCTCCATGTAAATAAAGCTTTAGCCAGCGGCGAAAATTACCGATGTCGGCCAATGCCGTGGACTACCGCCGCCCCGAGGAAGCGCCCTTGGGGCTGCTCCGTGCGATGAATAATAATACTCAAGCCATCCGCCCCCCGCGAAACGGATTACCTCCTGCCGTCCCCCCACCCGTCTCCGTCATCCATCAACATCACCACCACCACCACCACCACCACCACCACCACCACCACCCACCTCCTCCTTCTACTCTCCCACCGCTACCATTACGATACCCCGTTGCGCAATGACCTGTCTCCGAAAGGACTATCTTTCATTCCGTCCGCTCTGCCCTCTAAACGGAATATCAACAACAACAACAAATACGACAATAATATATATATATATATAATAATAATAATAATAATTATTATTATTATTATTATTATTATTATGTTTATAATGACAACCAGCTATCGATGACGTACGCGACTCATTGCCGACGGTGCGCGACGCTACCGATGCGCGCTGCGTAGCCATCCCGATATCTTATCGACGTCCTCACCTCGTCATACCGGCACAGATCTCTGCTTTACCCCTGGGCCGCGGCTTATCTCACCCAAAGGATGATGCCGTTCGACCTTCGTATAAGGCGACTTCGTCGAGTCGCGAGACCCAGAAGCGGCGTAATGCAAGTTACGCCGAAGGGGGGGGGGGCGCACAGCCGTAATAACAAAAATTATTTCTCCGGCGCGCTAAGGCCAGAAGCTTTCCTTCATAACCTCCTTCTGGTGCGGAGCGAGAAAACGTGGCGGGAATTAACGGTCTCTCCCTCTCGTGCGCTCATGTTATCTCTTTCTTTCTCTTTTACTCGTCGCCGCCACCTCCCGCTGTACCTCCCGGCCCTCTCGTTCTCTTTATCTTTATATCTATTTATCTATCATCTATCTTTTTATCTCGCTTTGCTCGTGGCTCGAAGTCAAGTCGCGCTTAGGGCTGTCGAGGCGCAAGGCCCTCGCGTCGCGTCACTTCTCTCGTCGTTCCTCCCCCTCCTGCCCCAGCCTAATCCCTCACCAGCCCATCATCCCCTCCCTCCGCCACCTCTTCCACCACCTCCTCCTCCTCCTCCTCCTCCTCCTCATCATCATTCTCCTCCTCCTCGTTCTCCTCCTTCCCTCGGTCGCCGTTCCTCCTCAGAGGCTTTCGTCATCGGCTGGCCGCTACTCACCCGAGGATACGCAGTTGCTGGGCCGAGGCTGCGGATAGGAGCAACCAGCTAAACTGCCTATTGTGGCTGCCCTCGCCTCTCTCCTTACTTGGCTCGCACGTCGCTCTTTTTTTCCCTTCTTTTTTCTTACTCTTTTTCTCAACGTCCTCCTCTACCTCTCGGTCTCGCTTCTTTGCCCGACTACGACTCGACTTTTCGACAGCGTTGTTAACCCTACCTCCCAACCCCCTTCGTCAACATCGCCCTCTTTCCTCCCTCCTCCTCCCTACCTCCCTCCCTCACATCCAAAACCCCGATCCACCTCCACCCGCCTCTCTCGCTGCCTCAGCGGAAAAACTCGAAACATCGTCGGCTGAGGTGTAGCCCGGACAAGCGGCTTCGGGTCTATTCGTTGTGCGAATATCTTTTGAACCAAAAAAAAGTTGACAGACCCGTCGAAACAATGGCTATCGCTCAGGGACACGAACCTTGTACAATTCACGCTTTATCGAGCTGCCGCGCAATACGTAACTTCCAAACGAAAATAACGCAGGACTGTTTTTCATTCGCTTAGACGCATTATCAGGGACAAATAATCTAAACGAATTAGGAAATATAAGACGCTCTTGGCAGTACTTTGCCGAGATAATGTGTCTCAGCTATGTTTTTTTTTGTTTTTTTTTTTTTCATGCCGTCGGATTTTTTTCTTCTTTTTTTGTCACTTCTTTTATCGTTTTTCTTTTCCTTTTTTTTTCCATTCGCCTCGTAGTAACGCTACGTCGATAGAGGAGGCAGAGAAATTATTTGCAAATTCAAATCTTTTCATAACTGGTAATTGAAGTGTCGTAATGCTGTTGGACACACCATCGCTACGCACTCACTTTTTTCACGTAAGAAAGGAAAAACACGCATTCTTTCTTATTGTCCTCGAGACTCTTTGCGTCCGTAGCGCCGAGCATTTCATTCTTCTCACCCATTAGGATGGAATATACGCGTCGTTGTCGTCATATACATCTGTAATACATCGCAAGAGCGCACGGGAAATTCCAGGTGAGACCTCGGGAGAATTGCTTGGAAACGTGCATGGAAATTCAAAGTTCTTGCGGTACGCCTGGAGTTTGACTATTTGAAACAAATTTCACTGCTTTGTAGATAGATGCATTAACTACATAGACTACTACGTGGGATTTAATTTCTTCATAACTCTCCCCCCTCCCTCCCCGCCCCTCCCCGCCAAATCTTCCCCCACCCACCGTTACCCTTTGTACACGGGCGCGGGCGGGCGCGCGCGCTCACGCACACATGAAAAGATCTCCCCAATGAGGAGCCTCGCTCCTTCTCTCGCCTGACTCACGTGTTTACGCTCCCAGCGATTTTTATTAATTACACATCTGTTGTTCACGGAAACTTCACGTAACTCCTGATTAAAACTTCGCACTAGCAACAATAATAAATTTGTTTGCTTTGCATTTTCAATAAATGTTCGTTTATGCGACTTTTCTCGATTCTGTGCTGCGTGCGTTTAAGCCATCTTTGCTTAAGGTAGCGCGAGTAGGTAAAGAATCGAAAAATCCGTCGTTACGATCATAGATTGCAAATATATTTATAGGATGTCAATTTAAATGTAATAGAAAGATATCAATGATTTGTAAAATTAATTCGTAAAAAAAACTAGACGCAGAAAAATAAGGAAAGTATAAAAGGGAATTTTTGGGGCAATTGGAGGATGTGAGCTTACGTTCAAAGGGAAAGCCATGAGACGCGGAATATTTCCAACTCGTCGGATCCTCCCCTAATCCAAGCTAACGGTTAAGTAAGCAGAAGAAAAATACATTCGTTATTCCTGGCGTTCCGCATTAAACATTCTCCGAAATACTACGCGAAGCAGGAGCAGGAGTAACAGCAGCAATAGCAATAGCAGTAGCAGCAGCCCAGTAATATTCTCGGCAGACACGTGGCGGTGGGGTATTACGTCAACGCGAACAAAATGTGTTTTCCCCTCTCCAAGATCGTCGGCGCTTCACCGCGGCTCTATTCTCGAGGTCGCGGGAGCGAACGACGCCAAGGGGGAGAGGCAACGTGATATAATAGGCAATACAACGACAAGTCGCTTCCTTTTTTCCCGTGCCGCAAAACATCGGTGCGTGCGTGCGTGTGGGCGTTCGTGCGTGCGGACGGGCTCGTGAGTAGGTAGGTAGTCGGGTGGATGACGGTGGCAATTACGGCCAACCGGGGGCAACTGACCGCAGCACTGCGGAGATTTTCGTTCCGCGTACGGCTTCGTCCAGGAGTGCGCGCACCATTGTCTCGGCCGCGCAATGACCTTCCTGCTTCGCTTTTCCATAACGTGCATGCAAATTTGATATACTTGCGCGTTTCTGTCTATTCGATCGGTCGAGCTAGGAGATACAGGAGCTAGGAGTTAGAGCAATGAGCGATTGAATTACACAGACGGGGCGGCGATCGGGATCCCCACGTTGACTCGAGCCAATCGAAAGCCCCGCTAGGAAATGATGCCAGGCCTGGAAAAGCGAACGAAGAACGGCGCGCGTTGAACGAGGCTTTAGGCCTCGCGTTACTACTAGTAACGAGCCGTACGTAACCTACAACTGCGCCTCGTAAGCCAATGTAGGCTCCGCTTTAAACCCGGAGACTCCTCGCGTGCGGGCTCCTCCGCACGTATGGAAAAAATCGGGCTTTCACCCCGATTTGAGAAGGAGAGCGGACCGGAACGAGAGGAGGCTCGGGGAGCGGCGCCGAGCCGAGCGCAACACACCTCGACGATAAGCCTCTCGATTCGCGTTCCCCTGTTTCCCCATTCTCAGTTCCATTGAGCGTGCAAGGCCCATTACAGAGCGTGCGTGATACGTCGAGGCGATAGAGCAGCGAGACCGAGACGAGGAGCAAGAGGAAGAGGGAGAAAGAGAAGTAGAGACCAAGACTCCTTGGCTTTCCGAGTCGCCGCCGCCGCCGTCGCCGCTGCGGCCTTTGAGCCACCTGTGCGATTCTCCGTCGTTCCAGTTCGAGGGAGTCTATCTCACTCGTTTGCGGTCAGGGGAGTGAGCGAGCGAGAGAGCTATTGAGAAAGAGAGAGGGAGAGAGATAGATATATATATATATATATATAGAGAGAGAGAGAGAGAGAGGGGGGGTAGAGAGAGATATAGATAGAGCGCGAGCGCGAGCTAGTGAGAGGGAGGAAGGGAGGGAGGGAGCGAGCGAGCGAGCCAAGGCCCCGAAACCCGTTAGAAATTGTTGCCGCGTAGAGCTTGTTATTGGAGATATTGTGTCGCGCGACGAACGGCCCATGAGGGAAGAAGTCGCCATTGTAAATAGTTTCAAGTACATCACATACAGTCTGCGATACTTTTACATTTCCCTGATCGTACTCCTCCTCCTGCCCCTTGACCCTTCAAAGACCCTACCGCAACCGACCACCGGCTCATTTATTATCTGTTACGGGGTTCTTCCGACCGGCGTCGATTACAATTTCCTTGAAATCCTCTTGACGCGCAATACACGTTTAGCTTAGCTTAGCTTGCCAATGGTTTCTCGATTTGATGGTTCAGTATGCTTAGGTCAACGTATGCTTTCCAAAAATTGCCCATTGTTGGCTCCCCGTACATTATGCTTTTCATTGCCATGCAATTCGTCCGACTAATGGAAAACAGTGAAAGTTACGTGCACTGATAAACAGTTGCATTATTTCAACTATAGTTGATATGTTTCTTAATCTGTTTACAGATTCGCTCGAAAGATTACGATTGATCGATTGGCTCACGGGTACATTTTACCACAGTGGCAAGTTTATAACTGCGTTATCGTGACAGATTACACGACACAAACACTGTTTTCAATTCGATTTCAATTACAATTTTCGTCAAAATTCAATGTAATCGTTGGCGATAAACCAAATCAGCCGTACTTTTTCGAAACTGCTAGAAAAAAAAAAATACGAGACGCGTATTGATATAAGTTTATAGGTACGCGTTGTAAAATGACGGAACGTGTATGGAGCGAGGAGGTGAGAGGATGGTAAAGAGATAGGATGCCGAGATAGCTTCTTGCTAGCATTCGTGTGGGGGAGCTGTAGACGAGAATTGACGATAGAGCGAGCGAGAGAAACAGATATACGCCGAGACTGCGACATTGATACGTCAATGCATTCGCTCCATTAACATCGCATTCAACACTTTCCCTGAACGGCCCGACGAGCCGTTGACTTGGTATTTTGGCCTCCTACATTAGCTCCTATTTATCCAATTTTTCCCGTTACTTCACTCGATTTATAATTTTCTTAGTTCTTCGGGTGATATCACTTGCCCTCGGCTTCTCCACTTAACGGTTAAAACGACAGCCTTAATCGTCCGACTCTTTGAGTTTGTTACGATGGAGCTGAAAGTGAGCCAAAGAAGTTGTAAGACACGTAACTGTATTTCGCCTAAACCTCTTTACATAACTTATATAAAGTCCTTAACAATACGAGCAAGTTCCAGTCAATTTTTATGCTCGATACGTGTTATTACATTAGCGTAACATTACTGGTTGGCTTACAGAAACAAGCCATCTAAAATTGCATTTTAAGTAGGCGATTATATATCTCTTACCCGTTTCGGAAAAATGCATTTTCATTAATGGTAATAGCAGTTATTATGGCTTGAATTAATAAGTTGGTAAGTCAATTTTTGCGTTTACCACTTTTACCTACAATATTGATGACTAAGAAATGACTAATCGCGCTTTGAGTGTCACTTAATTGCAATGCGCAAAAGTGCAATCCATTTTGTGCCTTTAATTATACACAGGCGTAAACGATAGAACACGCTATGCTTTTGGAATTTCTGGGGTATTAGAGTTACGACGACGAAGGAAAATGCATTTACTTCGACTCGGTGGTACGAGTTCAATTTATTGAATTTTAAAAACAATATTTTGTGAGCGAGCGATGCTATTCCGTAATGAAACGAGAAAATTAAACTGCTTTTTCAAAGTACCTAGAACCGCCTCATAGCTGTGCCCGGCAATTGCGTCGAAATTCTCGTCTACTGGCGGAAACGCAGGAACGCCACAAAATTCAGGAACGCCACAAAATTCAGGAACGCCAGTAGGAAAGAGCACACCCGACGTAGCGGCCCGTAGTCGGAGAGGAAGAAAAAAGAGAAACAAGCGAACTATTCACAACAACGGCGTCTCGTTAACCCCAAAATATTCCTACGAATGCGAGCGACCGAGCGTTCAACCGAAATCAATTGCGCTTTCGCGTGCAAATCACCTCGGGGCACCATGCAAAAAGGGTAGGAGGAAGGGGCGGGGAGAGAGAATGAAACAAAAAGAGCGTAACACAATCGCGCTTCCATGCATTTGTCGTAATTTGAGCCGAAGCGTCATTGACCGCGAACGAGGCACGCAAAAACAGATCGAAACAAGGGACGGGAAGAAAATTGTTGACTACGACGAATCGTCGCCGCCATTTATACGCGAGTGCAAGCGAGAAAAAGGCAAGTGCTGCAGTGCTGCTATCTCATTATACGTCTCTTATTGTGCCTCGGGGAGGGAGGCAGGTCGTATTTACCTTCTTCGCCTCAAATCCCTTTCTCCCTATTTATCTTGAACTGCCCACCCCCTCCCCTATCCACCATCCTTCACCGCACTCCATTCCACCAGCTCGTATTAATTCCCTCCGATCTTCGATTTATGCAAGGATATGCCGAGCCTTTGCTACACTTTTATTCCATCCCCGTCGGAGCTCTTTTCTCCGCACCCCATTTTTTATCTTTTTTTTTTTTTTTTTTTTTTTTTTTTTTTTTTGTTCTATCCAACCATTCTTACACGTGGGAGCATTAATGTGAAGTAATGCAGTTTGCTTTCTTCCAAGGAGAAGCTTCCGCTTTCGCGATTGTCGGGTGCGATTTTACACTCGAGTCAGACGGGAAGTCAAGTTTACGAGGGAGACCGTATGGGCGAAATTACGCGTAATTGTAAATTATATTAATAACGAACTAATCACGATACAAAGGCCATGCTAATGGAACGGGGAAATTTTTGTTGGCGCCGATGTTTCGGAAAAATTTCGACCTCGCCAATAAATCTACAATATTTGCGTAAAGTCAAAGCATTTGGCGCGTTTAAGCGAGCATTTGGCACGCTCGGACATATTTAATTAGCTAACGATATAACGAAATAATTCTCGCGTAGATTAAGCGAACAAAAATTCTCGAGCATATTTAATATTTTCTTCTTTCATCAACTTTTTAGCGCGATAAATAAATAAAGTCCTTCAGATGAGCCAATTACATTGAATTGTAGACTTTGGTAAAGTACGAATCACACGTACATTTATTAACTAACGGCTTAATCACAAAACATCTCTTTGCGTATTGCACATATTAGTGATAATAAACGAATATTTCCATGGTATGCCGATTATGATTAATAGATTTTTCCACACTAATTTAAGTCATTCGTTCATTCGGCAAATACAGCTGACTGTTAAAGCGCATCGTTAATTCGTCGCGCATTCGCCTCACATAAAAAGTGACTAAATTACTTTGAAAAAAAAGTATTGCGTCACCGGCGCGGGCACGTATGCGACTAATGACAGGCGACTCCTCGCCCAAGACGACGACAACTTATTTACTTTTGCATCTTCTATCCACACTTATGCAATCGGCAACAGAGCATCATAATACATTTTCATTCGAAAAACTAAATTTGTTTGGCGATCCGCACTGAAGCTTCCGCCCCCCCCCCTCTCTCTCTCTCTCTCTCTCTCTCTTCATCTGGTAACGCGCACACGAATTAGTTCACTCCTTTTCCAATTGGCGTTGCACACCCATATAGTATGTCTCTCATTTTTTGTTTTCTGTTTTCAGTTTCTTTTTTTTGTTTTTTTTTTGTTTTTTTTTTGTTCTTTTTGTTTTTGTTTTTGTTTGGGAAGTGTAAAATCAGTGGCGTTGGCCTTGGCACGTACGCCCGCGGTGGAACGTACTTTTTATCCAGTTGTTCCACTTGCGCGATGAGAAAAGAAAGTATTTGTATAATGCACGTCGCATCGAATATTGGCGTGCGAGGATTTTTGAACGGATAAACGAGCGCTTTGTTTTATCGAACTCGATGACTTAAGTCTCAACACCAAAGACCAAAGTAATTGCGGAGGACGGATAGTAAACATTGCTTATAATCGTACTTTTATTTTCTAATGTTAGATAGTAAATTTATTAATAGCCTTAGACCGAAGCACGGGCATATTGTCGAGCGCTCGTACAATTTTACAGCGTGCAATGTGGGTAAAACTAATTTCCTTTTCCCATAATACCTTTTATTTTACAGTGCTAAACGCTCGTTAAAGCCAGTATTCCTTAGCTTTCCGCTTATATTTAGACGCGCGTATTAGGTAAGTTACATTCGATTGTGATTACCAATGGATTAGTCTAAATAAGCAGAACAATTAATGACTTAATTAGAAATTTGTCAATTTAACGTTCATTTCCCAATTACCTGAGCTTTCATTTGCATTAATTTCAAATAACATTGCCATTTAATCGATATATCTTGCATTATGAAACGCACATGGCGCTACACAGAGTTTGTCACAATCCCTTTCTTTTAACAAACAGTAAATAGCGGCATCGAACGCCCTGATAAAGTGCCCGAGGTACCCGAAGGAAGGGAGCGAGAGATAGAAAGAGAGAGAGAGCTTCCTCTACTTCCAACATCAAGGCCCGCATTTTTTCGAAAACCATAGTTGGCCTATAAGTTGGTGCGTTGCCGAGTTACCCTCAACTTTCTCAGGTAGGGCAGAGCAAGAGGTCGTTGCGAATGGGGATGAAACGACCCCGGTTTTCCCAATAGGCACGACGAATCTTCTTGAAAGTCCAGCAAGGACTTGGCATGCATAAACGATTTTTCGACTTTTACCTGCCCTGTTGGCGGGACGCTTCTTCGCCCACCCAAGATACACCCGCGTCCAACACCCTCCACTAGGTGCGTTTACCCCCCCCCCTCTGTCCGTGTATATTCCTTGGGCAAAAAACGACAATTTTAATGATTGAGGTCGCAAAGAGCTCTACTAAATCCCATGAGGCATGAAGTACTTAATGATCAAACGTCGTGTTCGGTTAATGTCCTTAATAAACACGATTACTGCACGAGCCAGTTTTTTCGCCATTTTTACCCTCGTCAGTTCCGCCTACAAGTTTAAAACGGATTTTTCCGTGCAGTGATCACCGTTGCGCGTAGTCTAGGCGATCGACCTTCCAGCTTCCTCCGTCAATAACGCGATTCGCCATAAGTACCGATGGATTATTCCTAAGATCTCGCACGAGCACATCCGAGGATCGCGCGTAAATGTTAACGAAAGTGTAGGTAGGACCGTGGGCAGACGGAAACGACAAAGTCGTTGACAACGCGTTGCGACAAGAGCGTCCTTTCGGGGACTATAAATTTTTTATCGCTAGAGCGCAAAGAGTACGCGCTACTAATTAGGAAGGTGACGAACCGATAATGAGAATTGCACGACCACGGGCTTCTCGAATTACATGCGTAAGCCAAGAGCCGACGTCGGTGCTTTCTCTCCGGCCTTAGATCGGCGACAAGGTCGAGGTAGATCAGGTGGCCATAGTTGCAAAGTCCCGCTCATCGTCGCGCGCCTCGTCGTTTATTGCCGAAATTTTTGGTCCGAGAGTGTTTTCGAGTCCGGGGCGCGTTGCTCAATCAATATCCACTATTTCGATCGGCGATTTTGCGCCGACTCGGTAGTGTGGGCGGACAACGGTGATCGCGAGACAGTGATGTTCGAGCGCGCTTTTGTTTTTATTTACACGGGGAGTCTCGGTTTGTAAATAAAGCTTTCGAAAGACCTATGCGAGCGCGAGTGAGTGACGATTAAAGCGTCGCGAAGCTTAAAAATAGAGCGATAATCGCACGAGCCAGGGAATGAAATTCGTGGGGCGGAATCCTTTGAGAGTTGTAATAATTACGTTTCTCTTAACATCTCGACGAAATGAAAATTCGCGCCGAGACTATCGGCAAGCAATGCCGAGTACTTTGATTGAGAGATCATCTACTCCGAACCTCCCGAACGTTTCAGGTTTCAAGACCTATTTGAAGAACCACCAATTAAATTATAGTACCCCATAAGCCGAAAGTAAGCTCGCTAGAAGGCGGGTGGGTGGTAGGGATATACTGAAAGAGATGGGTGGGGAGGGGGGTGGGGGGTGGGGG
>NW_011948413.1:13065600-13084422 GCF_000503995.2 Ceratosolen solmsi marchali
GGGGTGGGGGGTGGGGGGGGGGGGTGATATATGCATTAATATAAAGCACCAATCAGAGCGTTCGCTTTTATCATGGTGGTACTTACTCTCGTGTGTATCTAGACACTAAAAGTCTTACAATATCCAACGTTGTTTTTATGATTGAATTACGCAATCGTTTCTTATCCTCGAGGTCGCTCGGCCTGTATAATTAAATTCAGCTTTTCAATTCCACTCGGAGGGAGAATCTTCAGAAAGAGTTGACATAGTGTCCGAGTCTACGCGAGTCATCGGTTGACATGCGGTTCGCCTCATCCTCCTCCTTCTTCTAGCCCCTACTCTTGCCCTCCAACGCCACAACCTCACTGTCCCCACTGTCCATCAACTCCTCCTTCTCCTCCCTTCTGCGCCTACTTCACGAGCGCAAAAAGCTCGAGTGTTAAATCGGCCGTCAATTCGACTGTCACCTTACAGCAGCGAGGAGCCGCTCGACATTGTCAAACAATGATTCGGCGGTTTTGAGCGGCGGACGGCTCGTTAAGGCGGCCATACTTCAGGAGAGGCTCCTTCTCAATCTCGTTTAAAATCTCCTCTAGCCACGTCGACGGCTTTTCAGGGAGCATTGGTCTCGATAATGTCGCGGTGCAACAAGCCAAGACCCATTCCCAAGTTAATCTCACTTTTTGCCGTTAACCGTGGGATTTCGTCTCGTAAGTCAACGGCACACCGCCACCACCACGGAAGCCCTAGAAACTAACCTCGGCTCGACTCTCTATCGATCCGAGCGGAAATCGCGCACCCTCGTTGCCTTTGGATATTGATTTGGTGCGAAGCCGTGGAGAGGAGGGGGAGAGGGCAAAAGGGGGCAGTCGCCAGCGCGCGAGCTCCTGAAACTTTCCATGCGTGCGATGGGGATGAAAGGAAAGTAACGAGCTGCGGCGCCCAGGCGATCGATGCCACGGGAGTTTTCCCGGGCCGATCGAACGACAACTTTTACATACGAGCAACGAACGAGTCGCGACCTCTGTGCCTCAAATTTCACTATTTCGCAGGCAGCCCCTACGCACCTACGACAAAAAAAATCAATTTTAGCTGGCTAGTCGAGGGCTTTCGCTGCACGCTCGCCTACATCCATCGTACCCACCCGTTATAAAATTTTCGAAAAGGCGGGGCAAACATACGTAAAGCCTCGACATGCCATTTGTGTCCCGTGCATTTGCGCGCATACTTGTTCTTGAAGCACCGGTGAATCGGCAGAATCGGGGTCGCGGATCGTTAAATGACAGAAGGTGGTGGAGGAGTAGGAGAAGAAGGAGATGCTTGATCGGTATTTCCTCGCGTCATCGAGCAACGGCAGAGCGTACAATTTTCTTTTGCCGATCCGACTCTCTTCCACGAGATTAGAGAGCACAATGCTCGGTTTTCTCGGTCCATGCTCGTTTCCTCGCACTGTTATCATTCGCGGATCTCGGGAAAACGCGCATTAGTGAGACGCGAGCGTGGGTAAACGCGATTTCTCCGCGACGAGCGAATTCTCTCCGCATCGAGCCGAGGCAGTTTCTTCATTGTTGAAGGCGTGTAGGGTCGGCTCCCGGCAGGAAATTGTTCTCCTCCCAGGGATGAGAAGTATCACGACGTAGCTTCGGGCTAACTTACCGTTCGCTTTCGAGTCACAGCCGTGGCGAAGTTCGCGGATGGCGCCGCATCTCCTTCCGGGTCGCCCACACGTATCACGCGCATACGTGACCTTAAATAAAAGCGAAGACGTCGTTCGTCTGCTGGTTGTCTAGCAGCTCCCGGCGATATCGAGGATATTCATTATTCGGTGGCTACCGCGAGAAGAGCAACAGCGCCTATTTACTAATAGATACGCGATGAGAAGGAAGTGGAGGAGGCAGTGACGACTTCTCCGGGCGGCGTAAGAGCGTCCAGCCTTTCTTCACTTTCGCAGAACGTGTGGAGTGTCTTCGCTCTCTCTCTCTCTCTCTCTCTCTCTCTCTCTCTCTCTCTCTCTCTCGGTCTCGGTCTCTTCCCTCGCTCGTTCTCTACCTCGTATTTCTGTCCCGCCCCCACTCCTGGTAAGCGCATATACCGTTGCTTTGGTTCCTTTTCTGCCTCGACAAAGTGAGGTTGAGAGGAATAAGAGAAAGATAAATATATAGAGATAGATAGATTGATGAGGATAGACGGACATGCAGACAGACAAACAGAGAGTGTGTGTGTGTGTGTGTGTGTGTGTGAGAGAGAGAGACTATGATAGACGGGGACTGAAAGCCAGCCAGACGAGCTCGGCGACAGAGATGATGGGGACAGCGAGGACGACGACGACAGTGACGATGATGACGATGTCAAAGTTCCCGTTACGAAATTTCTTCTGCGAATAAGCCAACGAGTGCTCGTCCAATCCTTTTCCTCGAGTCGCGCTACTGATTGCTGCCTCTCCGCCTCGCGAAACCAACGCCTTGGATAATAATTTAACCTCGAATGAGTTGACGAATGCGTTCTCTGAATGAGGAATCGTGCCGTCAGCGTGGCCAATAACGGCCGATATCGAGCATCTCTGCGGCCTTGAAATCATTCCGGTTTTCGTTATCGCACGCAATCTCGTTAAAACAATTATCACGACATTGCGGGAAAGAGGAGCCGATTGAATTTCACCTGCGCGCGCCTCATTATCCATTGCCGAAGCGAGCGATAAGAAATGGCGGCCGCCATTACACAATGAGTCGCGAGCTCATCCTTTGCATTCCTTATCCGCCTTACCGTTACGCGACACGATTCCCCGCCCGTACGCTCCTTATAGAGCTATCCCTGGTAGCTTTCGGCGGACCTCTTCGTGACGTAATACCGGCGCGCAGGCCAAAAGGACAAAACGAAAGGCAAGAAAGCGGAGAAAGGAAGGAAGGATAGGAAAAGAAAGGAAAGGAAAGGGGGAGTGGTGGAATGGCATTAATGTCGCAGGTGATAGGAGGACGTGCGCTATGCGAAATAATGAAAATACGATTGCGATCGCCGGAGGGCGAGGAAAAACGGTGAACGGGGAACGGGGAACGGGGAACGGAGAACCGGACGACGCGTGTCGTGCATTGGCGACTGTGGGGCCCGTGAGTGGACGAGGCGGGGGCAAAATTACATAAAAGGACAGGAGAGCCGAGCGATCGGCTTCACCTACGTCCTCTCAGGGTCGCCGCGAGATCTCGCCCACGGCCTCGGCTCGGCTCGGCTCGGCACGCTACACGCACTCCCGCGATTTCCGCTCGCCTCGGGCCTTTGTCGCAACCCCCGTCCCTTGTCACTTCCCCGACTCTTCGCCGAGTAGCTCCCAAGGAATGACGGGTACTGGGTCCCCAGCGGCTCCTCGGCAGGTCCCGTCCTCTCCTTAATGCCCGGCGCACTTCGCCTCACCCGTAATCCGACGCAGCGCGCTTTATGTGCCGCATTCTGACGGCCGAATACGTAAGAATAATTTGCACAACTTTTCGTGCTCGTGTAAGCGATTTTTCCCCGCTTGTCGCGCCTCCAATGTTTCTTGGCGCTTTTTCTAAGCGCAACCGACGGGGCACTCCCTCGCAATGGCCAAGCATCGAAACCAAATACTTCGGCGAAACCTGTCGGTGAAGTCATCGCGCATTTTAAATGGTTTTTTATTATACGGAGATGAATGGCAAATCGTATCTCACTAAATGCTCGCGCTTGTTTATTAAGATAGGATCTCGTTAATAAACTTTACAAACGAAACTTTTTATTAGTGTTTTTGTATAAGCGGACGACTGTCTCGGGTGAGGAAACTGAAAGAGGCTCATTGGATAGAATCCCCTTGATTTACTACGGCTCTCGCAAAATAGCCTATACATCTCTATATAGAAGATGAGGGACAAAAGTCGTACTTGGTCGGAACATGAAATACAATAAACTATTATGTTACAGCGACGACATTAGACTTGAAAATAGTTATCTCGTCAGCTGTTGTTCCTCATATCAGGGCATATAAAAACGTAAAAATAAAATAACGCTGGAAAAAAATAATTACTCAAACTCACGCGAGCCATTTTTTAAAGGCGCTTGATCAGTGTTTTTTCCTCGAGGAAATATCAATTAAAGCAGCGAATAGCGATGACGACATGATTGCGTAACCGAGGATATTTAAATTTCACGAATAACAAGAGTTAAAGCGTCGATGCCCCTCTCCCCTACCCCTACCCCCTCCACCATCACCCTCGCTCACCCACCGTCCATCCAACCTAGCTTAAGTAGAGGGCAGCATTTTCCGGTAACCAATACGACGTCATTACGTAACTCGGATAGGTAATTTTCCAATAAGAAGGTCCATTAGCATTTTCCTCGCTACTAAGCCGACACTCCTTATCGCTAGTCTTAATCGAAAAAAAAAAAAAACCCCCTCCCCCTCCCTCCTCCACGTACATGGATTAACGTCGTTGGCACACTGTGTCTATTACAGCTCGTGAAGACCTAGGGGAAGAAGAAGAGGAAAAAGTAGAGGAAAAAAAAGCGCTCCTATCATCGATAAACGACAATGCATGAATTCTCAACACATACCTATCCCCATCCAACGATGCGTCCTCACCCGAGAACTGCATTTCGTTGCGCGCGCGTCTATATATATGTATATGAGTATCCTCTCCCCGGAGAAACGCGAATCCGCTGACGGCGTCATTCCCCGGGCGTGCGAGAAATCGCACGAGGGGTTCGTTGAACCCTCCCGGGAATTCCACGGAGAAAGAGAGAAAGTAAACAGAGAGACAGCTGTAGGAAGGCATTGGACTCGCGAGAGCTGATAAGTCCCGTGTGCGCAGGTGCCTGGAGGAGTGAGAGAAAGAAAGAGAGAGAGAGAGAGAGAGAGAGACAGAGAGAGCGAGAGAGTGAGTGAGTGAGGGGGGAGGAAGATAGAGAGAGAGCGAGGACTCTGGAATTCCAGCTTGATTACAACGAACGACACACGCAGGCAGTCCGTATTATCGGTATTCATAAGATTGGGCTTGTTTAGCTTTTTCGTCGTCCCCTCTCCCTTCTTAGTAACTCGTGCGTGGCTCACCGGAACCGAAAACGTCCAGAACGAAATGCCTTCTGCGACGAGGCTGATACACACCGAGTACGCTCTTTCGCCCCCCCCCCCCCCAATGAACCACCCACGGGAGTCCACCGCGCCGATGTTGGTCTACGTTGGTCGGCGATGGTTAGCTCCTTCGTGCGTCCATTCGGGTGATGCAATCCAATCTTTATGAGGCCAATCGACAGCACACCGGTCAATCTTATGTTGACACGCGGTTATTCGCAGACTTTGCGAGTGATTACGCTGAAATTAGCGTGTCGGTGGTAGTTTGGACAATTGACCAGGCGGATTCGTTGGCGCGCGTTTCGCCTGCTTGGCGGCTCCCCGTCCATCTATTAAATTGAGTTTCTCACTCTGAAAATTGAAGGAGGCGAAGCTTTGTTTCGGCCCACTGGCTGTCCCGATGTAATAGCGAGTAATAAAGAAGGGCTTCGCATTAACATTCTTTAAATGTCCCACTGGAGGCGCACGTATGCTTTGACATGGGGGTGGCTGGGTGGGTGGTGGTGGTGGTGGGGGGGGGGGGGAGCGTGAGAGAACTTAGAATAATGATAATGTGATGAGAGAATGGAGACGAATCGTTGAAATAGCTATGCTAATGATTATATGATTTTTGTTGCAGATCACGTGGTAGGAGAACGTGATAAGAGCCGAGGGCAAATGAAGAGAAGAGCAGAGAAAATAACGAGACGTCCGAGAGAAGCTGAAGGAAAGTGAGAAAGCGGAGCAGAGCTTTCGAGAAGTAAGATAGCGAAACGAGAAAGAGAGGGAGAGAGAGAGAGAGAGAGAGAGAGAGAGAGAAGAAAAAAAGTAAAGCGAGAGAAGGTCCCATGTTAGCGGACATTAACGGTAACCTGGCGGATCTGAGAAGCGAAGCTGCGATGGCGTCGCAGAGGTTTTGTCTGCGCTGGAACAACCATCAGAGCAATTTGCTCTCGGTGTTCGATCAGCTCCTGCACGACGAGTCCTTCGTCGACGTGACGTTGGCCGTCGAGGGCCAGTTACTCAGGGCGCACAAGATGGTTTTGTCCGCCTGCAGTCCCTATTTTCAGGTAAGCGCCATCCTTCCTTATGTTTTTAAGGTATTACATTGACGTTGGCGGTGTGGATGTCGCCCCCTCCCCCTCCCACCTACCACACACATCACACACACACACACCACTCAACTCGGAGTTTTGAATGACCTGTCAGGGGTGCGCCGCCTGGTAGCCAAGGGATTTAACTTTTGAAATTATATGAACTCTCATATCAAAGTCGTGTTAAAGTTTACTTCACGATTAAGAATTTGTAGTGGTACGCGTACGCAAAACATTCGCGCCGTCTTTCTTTAAAGGCCAATCGTATTATTTTCTTATCGTCGAGTATCGGCTACATTGGAACCTGTTAAATTACAATTTTCATTAGGCCAAGTTATACGATTTGTATCTGAACGGGTAACGTTAAAAAGGAAAAATCAAAAAAAAAAAAAAAAAAAAAAATCTGCCTATTAAGTGGGCGCTTTGCAATTGCGATCGTGCGAGCATGAGAATTTGTTTTAAAGAGGCGCCGATTATTCATCATCGGGCAATAGCTGTTTCACTCTTTCGTTCCTTATGTGTATGACAATAATGAAATGCCTGAATCAGCTATGCTATTTGTTGAAAAGATGGCAGCATATTTTTCAACGGCACATCATATGTTTGTGTCCAAGCACTACCGAAGCAATACAAAGCCAAACTTTACTTCGTTCGAGGTAATTTTTATTTTTCCCCGATTCGTCAATTTTACAACTAATCTCACGTTTACACTATTGTTATTATTATCTTAAAATTATTTATCAAAGCTGTAAAGTACTGTATAAACTGGTAATAAGCTTAAATATTTAATATGTCGTTAAAAGCCCAAAGATCGCGTGGCTAACAATACAAAAAGAATTTCAAACACTGCATGATCTATTCTAGCGATAATTCTTTTTTTGTACCTACGTTTTCTAGAATGCCAGGTAAATTCTCTTCTTCTTCTTTTTTTCCTTTTTTTTTTTTTTTCAGAGCAATTGTTTGTAATCAAATGCTTTACCTCATATTACATAGTTATTGTGCAGCGATTGATCAAATAATAACAGATTTCAGGTCAAAATAATAAATTGCAGACGACGTAAAATAGTTTCTCCGTTGATAATGGAAGCAAACAACAACATGAAAGTTTAATATTTTTATCATAAATTTTACCATTCATTCGAGCATTTTCAATCAAGACCTTGATTTACTTCATTTAATTCATCTCGAGTCTTAAAAATTATGCTGACCGATACCCACTTAAAATAGTATATACATTGTCGCGAAGGGGAGAACATACTATTTACCTTCGCTCTTTATTGAAGCAAATGTAAATACTTAACCGGTAAAAGCCCAAACGACTAGACACAATTATGTGTCACAATTAATAGACTTTTGCGGGCATTTGAGAAAATAAGTTTGAGCAAGGGAGAACGTGGTAAGATATAATTGCTAAATAAAGTTTCTTAATCGGTGTAAAATGTCCCCGGTTTACCACGGCCTATGCTAATCCATCGAAAACTGCTTTCTATCAAAACATGGCGATTCATGGCACACCGTCAATTACAATATGATTGCGTAAGCGATTCCTCGTGAGTAGATGGTATTATTGTAATATTCGCTATTCGCTATAAAAATTAGTGACATTTGGGAATTTGGGTATGATATGCTCGTTCGGTAGGCACGGGCGTACTTAATCGCCGGGTATTAATGTCGGTATTCCATCACTAGGTGGCCATGCATTCGCTGAAACGCTATTGGCATATTCTCACAAGCGGTGCGAACATCGGTCATTCCTATATATATAAAGCCAAAGCTGACGTACCGCGGGGTTTACGATGAACGACTATCCTCTATAAAATAATAATACATACTATCTGTTATAAGTGCTGTATATTATTATATGTATCGTTACAATTATTCAATTAATGAAGAAAAGAGGGGCGCGGCGGGATTTGACTCTCTGTGTGTGTGTGTGTGTTTGTGTAGTATTATTATGCTATGGGATCATCATCTTGTATTATATAATAATATAGTGGGGTTGCTGTGATAAAATTACATGTCGGTTTAAGAAGTTTTTAGAAACGACAAAACAACAAATATCATCATCTCATACCACTTCCCCACCCCACCCCCTCCTCCCCTCGCTTTGATATTACACTTTCGCATTAAACAGTTGGCTGAAGGTGATCGATGAGCGAGGGAGAGAAAAATGAGTGCTAGGCAGGTACCACATTGGATTGCGTGTTATACTTAGCAATGACCATATACTAAGACTGCCTAACATTAATTTGTTATTAAATTTTTTTTTTTTTTATTTATTTATTTTTTATTTTATAAATAAGGGGCAAGAGTGAGAGTAGTTAGTTGAGCAGTATCGGTAATTATTGTGGGGTAGGGCAGGTTTGCCGATAATGGGATGATGATGGATAAGCGAAGGGTGCGGGGGTGGGGACAACGAAAGGGAAAAACAACAGATGGATTTTTGCTAATCATGCCACGTGCTCGAAATCCGCAGGCCTTGTTCGTCGGCCATCCCGACAAGCACCCGATCGTCATACTGAAAGACGTGCCGTACGTGGACATGCGCAGCCTCCTGGACTTCATGTATCGCGGTGAGGTGAGCGTCGACCAGGACAGGCTCACGGCCTTCCTGCGCGTCGCCGAGTCCCTGCGCATCAAGGGCCTGACCGAAGTCAACGAGGACAAGTGCGACCTGCCAAGCATCACCTCCTCGTTACTCGGCAATCAGAACGCAGTGCCGCCACCACCCCCCAATCTACACCGGATAAACCAGCTCGGCCAGCACCATCACATGCCCCAGAAAAGGTACGAGTCGTTGCCCCCGCGACGTTCGTAGCGAAAAAAGATAAAAAGAATGGAAAGTCACGCGCCGCTGTCGCCCGTAAGCGAGGTAGCGAACGGAACTTCATGGCGCTCCTCGAATTTTCCTCGCGCGTAGTTATATCTTTTTCTTTTTTCATTTTTTTATTTTACCACGGCTCCCTTCGCAATCTGGCCGTGAAATTCACCTCGGCAAACGAAACGATGGCTCCGCTCTGCTGCTCCTGCATACTCGGCTCGACACGCTGTGGCTGGGGCCGGGTCGGGGGCGGGCGCAATGGGCAGCGGCATTTTAGACCCCTTGCTCGATACAGCATTGAGGGAAGAAGGAACTTCATACGTGCCGAGCAATTTATCATCCTTGCAATTATAAAAGGCTGTGCTTATGAATTGAAAGCCGAATGTGCGAGCTCATTAATTGGTTCGTTAATTGCAGTGGTAGAAGGCTGATTAACGCGTTTGCTTGACTCAATGTTCAGTTCATTCATTTAGTTCCTTAAAAGATAATGGGCCGAGCGCGTTTTATCGACCAAACGTTATTTAATTCATCGTGTAGGAAAGAAGACGAAGAAGAAAAAGTCGAAAAAAAAAAAGGATCTTTACACGTTTGTTTAGTGCGCGTGCTCCCTTCATTGAGTTACAAAGTACCAATTGTCTCTATTCCCATTATCAAGAGTTCGGTATCTGTAAGTCGCGATAAAGCTCGCAATAATCGCTCGGTCAATTAACAACGCCAGTTCTCGCATCCCTTATTTATTTGTTTATTTATTTATTTGGCCAAACTAATGTCGCGTTAACGGCCATTGGATTAACGCGAACAATTAGCGTTAAAACAATTGTCAGCGATTTTTTTAATGTCGTCGTTACCGATAAACAACTGTTGAACAAACAACGTTTGAATCAAATTATTTTTTTTCTTTCTTAAAATCGCGCTAATAAATAATTTCGACGTATATGAACGAAAGAGTACGTAACGTTGAGCGACTCGAGTGAGGCATGCTGGGCATTTTTCCTCGGAAAACGTACGCAATCATAACGCTTTTTCTGTCAAAGAAATTTACGATTAAATAACGGGCCGCGTAAAGCGTTGAGAAATTACCTAGAAACTTAAAAAAAAAAAAAAATGTACGAATCCAAATAACAAGCCAAGATTTTGGGTAGGGCGGGAGGGGGGGAGGAGCTCGATCGGCATTATCGTCGTTTGTATTCTAACCAATGATTATCGATAATTCTCGATAACTTTAAATGATCTCCCACAATTGCAATAAGTGCAACGACGACAGCGACATGGAGAGCGACGATAACGATAGCCGTAATAAAGAGTAAAAGCCGAGGAAATGTCACGAAGGGAGATAGATGGTGGAACTAACTAAAGTGACATTTTCCATGGACAGGTACCACCACATGTCGAGCCACCCACTGCTAGGCTCGGCGCTCACGGCGCCCAAGCGGAAACGCGGCAGGCCGCGGAAGCTGAGCGGCTCCTCGGACACGCCGATAGACACGAGCCTCGGCCAGGAGCAGCAGTGTTCCGGCGCTGACCTCGTCCAGGGCTCGCCCGAGATGATGGAGATGAAGATGGGCCTCGACTTCCAGAGCGAAGCAGCGCAGAACAGCAGCGCCGGTAGCAACGCGTCGGCGGGCTCCAACGGCAGCAACGGGGCGACGAGCGGCAACGCGGCAAAGTCCTCCGCGAAGAAGGACGAGCCCACGGAGAACGGCACCGACCAAGCGGACGCGATGCTCCTCGTCAGAATCAAGGGCGAGCCCGAGCCAACGCCCAGCACGTCTGCCCAAGGTAAGAGTCCGCGCCGGCGAGTCTCCACTACTCTGCCGTTTCTGCCTTCCTTAAACGTCGACATTACGTATACACCGTACGTTACGGCACCGCACTCGATTCCGTTGAGGCGGTTGCTGCTATTGCTATTGCTTTGGCGGTGATTGGCGGCGGCGGTGGCGGTGGGGGGGGGGGGGTAGCAAAGCTGCATTTTCGACTCGGCGGTCGGGTCGAGCGAAGAATCCAACGGGCATCGACGTAAAAGTATTTCACCTCTTATCTGATTAATCGCCATGTAAACGGTTACTTTACACGGACGGACCCGTCCTGGCTCGTAAGGCGATCGACCTTCGAACATCCCATAATCGATGAGTCTGAATCGAGTGATCATCGACGTGATCGGGCAAATTGAAATGAGAGCACAAATTAAATCGTGTTTACCTACAGTCGAATGCTGACGTCGTTATCCTTACCCTAGCGCAAACGCCTTCGCGACGATTCTCTTAGGATACGAATGATATGGCTATTGCCGCGATTAACGACTTTAGTCTAATGTTGCCGCGTCGTCGGCCCTTAAATAAATAATACCGAGATATGCGTGTCGTCGTTGCTCTTGTTTGATGGATCGATGAAACGCGCGTGCGCGCTTAACCACAGGGGCATCGAGGAGTGTTTTATAACGATTTTCCTACGCATTTCAGCTAAGGACGAGTCATTCACGCGGCCGCTGAGTAGACAAGGGAGTGAAAGTTTTAAGCAAGGTAAGAGAGACCACGAAAGCCTTATCCTGCCTAATGATTCCACGCGATTTAGCGATTTCCTTATTTGTAATCAGTAACCAATAACAAGTTTTTCAAATGCATTGCTAATCCTTATACTGCAGGGGAATAATTTTTTGTTATCAAGTCATTCGTCAAGAAAATTTTAATGACGGATGATAAACGCATGATGACGAATCCATGCATACATCGCCAGTCTCGTTTAAAAAAAAAAAAAAAAAAAAATAGAGACTATGTTGTTGACATTTTAATTCAATTTTTTTGTCCAAAGGATGAGTGACGCCTACGTCAATTTGTTGACGATTTTATATTTATATGTTTTAACGGATTGTCATACGGTATTTTCCATACTTTTATTAATCAGTCGCCACTTTGACACGCCAATAGTTTATTCGGCTTCGACGTTGTCGAAAATCGTTCGAATAATATTTAATATATAAAGTGGCAGTTTGTGTTACACGGATGGACACGTTTTAAAATGTGAGCATGTGACATTAACGTGTGAGAAATCAATCGTTGCCGTGAAGTCGATCGAATAACTGTTATTAAAGTTTCAAATACGACTTTTAAAGAAGAATTATACAGCGATAATAATAGTTCTGGCAATGCTGCTTAACTCGCATCCTCCGATAAAGTGCATGAAACAGTGGAACATGAAACAGAAACTCTTTAAGTCACTCGACGAGCTCGATATTCTTAAAAATCAGTGATTTTTCACAATTTGAAAGATTACTCGATAAGAGAATATTATTACCGTTACACCGTTACTTTCATTGTGAAATTAAAAGCAAAGTGCGTCGAGGTGATGTGAAAATTGATAACTCGGTGAACGTGTGTCATATGTGTGTTCAATGCACACGTGTAGTGACTTATCGGGAGAACTTAAAACGCTGCAAGCAAACCTCCCATGCATGGTGTGTGAAATATGGCCCCCCTTACTTTTTTTTAGCCACGCTATATAAAACCACTCGAACATCGCGAGACATTTATTCGTTCCAATGCTTTATGTCGTTCAGCGTTGTCTTTTCTTATTTTATTATATTATTTTGTCATTGTTTTTCTAATCTCAATTACCGTTGCCTATATACGCTTTTTAATTTTTGTAAGGTTAGTAAAGTATTCGCTCTTCCCTCTCATCCATCATACTTCTCGTTCTCTCTCTCTCTCTCTCTCTATATCTCTCTCTCTCTCTCTCTCTCTCTCTCTCTCTCGGTCTCGGTCTCGTCTCATAATACAGCATACAGTAAACACTATTTTGAAAAAGAGTAAAACTTATTACATCATTTTTTTAAATTAATGTTTTTGTTTATTAACTTTTAGTCGCATTACGGCAATGTCAGTTTTTGTACATGTTTCAAACGCGATGTAGTAAAATTAAATTTCATCAAAACATTGTTATCTTAAAAAGTTTTCAATTGGTAAATCAATATGCTGAGGGAATTGAGATTGTTGAACTTTAAAGAAATTGAATTGCCATAAGTAAATATATAAAACATCTTCACACCACTTTACTTTCTGTTACTTACATATTCAAATCAACGTATTTCCAATTACTTTATTATAAGAAACTTATAAATACTTTAGTTTTATTTTATTAATAATAGGAAGCGAAAAGTAGGGTGAACGAGAGTTACGCGGAGAAAGAGAGAGAGAGAGAGAGTAAGAGAGAGAGCGAGTGATGGGGGGGGGGTGAGAAGAAGGAAAGAGAAAGAGAGAAATCTAATGAAAATAATAAGAAATAAATTTGATGAGAGTAAGACAATAAGCAAAAGACGAAAGAACAGCAGGTATAAAGAATTAAAAAATATAGACTTGTTATGGATGGAAATTGAAGTAAGTCAAATAAATAGTGAAGTTACTCCCTTGAATGCTGTAGTCTCCAAATAATTTAACCCACCATTCGTGTACTATACACGACATATATATAAAATCTAGAAATATTATATATGTAGCGATGGTATACGATTGTACAACAACAACAAAAACAAAAAAAACACCCATTTTATACTCACTTATTCGGCCAATGCGTAGCGCACCTTCGTTCTCTTAGCAAATTTCTAACGGACTTATATATTTGTATCACTTATATATTATATATATATATCATAATTATGTCTACAATAATTATTATTATTATTATTTTGTTATTATTTTTTTTTAAACAATATATTTTTTGTTTATCTTTATTGCATTCTCACTTTTCCCGCACAAGATATTATTTTATGTGTAATAAAGATAAAAAATTGAATGAAAGAATAAGAGATGAGAACGTGAGAAGATGAAAGAGTTAGAGAGAGAAAGAGAGAGAGAGAGAGATCGAGAGAGAGACAAAGAAGGAAAAGATATATAAAATGGTAAACGAATGTATGCGCTTCGCTGCCATTGGCCAATTTGGTAAAAGGAGGGGGTGGAGCCAGCTATGCGGTGCCTAAATTTTAAAAACGCTGGTTGTACATTGTGTGTACATACGTTTTACACACCTGTTTTTTTTTTGTTTTTTTTTTATTTAAATATATGTTTCTTTATTGTACTCGATTACGAATCGAAGTCTAATTTCGTATGAATTTTTCTTTTTTTTTATTTCTTTTATTTATTTTTTTTTTACAAATTTTTACGTTTATTCGGAAAGTTCAAATATGAATAATCGTGCTAATAAAAAGAAGAAAATATCTATATATATATTTTTTGTGTTTGTGTTTGTGTGTGTGTTTGTGCGTGCGCGCGCGCGCGCTCGTGCACACTATGAGTACACACATGTGAGTACAGACACGTGTATGCGGATGTATGCGTATGTATATATATATATATATATATGTATATGTTATATGTATATGTGTATATATATATACCTTTGTACATATGTATATGTATATGTATATGTGTATATATATATATATATATATATATATACCTTTGTACATATGTATATGTGTGTATAAGTGTAAATTTAAAACGATCGATAGACTGTCAGGGGAAGATGTCGAGAAATTTAAGAATTTCTATATTGGTCGGAAAAATTTAGGAGGTACGGAAAATGTATAGAGATAAACAAGGAAGAAATAAGAAAGAAAGGGAAAATATTAGTGTAAGAGACGTTCAAAGTGCAGAAATGCCTCTTATGTAAATCATCATTTGGTTTTTTACGCCGCAGATGGGGCTGTTCGAATTTCTATCATATAAAACACATGTGTATTATAAAAACAGAACATCAAGTGCATATTATACGTCGTGTATATATAAATTTTTATATATACGTATACACCAAAATAAATTAAGTTTGATAATAGAAAACGCAGTTTAAAAAAATAGTCATAAAAAACGTGAGTGCTCGAAGACCGAAGAATCGTTCTATGATATGTGTATATGTATATATATATATCTAGTGAACACGTGTTGTTATACTTTGTTCTCTTGCGCAGCAGGTGAGTTGAGAATTGAGTCAACTTTGAATTCTGACGTTACCTTTGCGCGGGGAAGCGAAGAACTAGGGAGGCCAGCCGTTCAATATGTAAAAACGTTCTTTTTGATGTTAAAAAAAGAAAGAAAGAAAAAACGAATATTTTCAACGAATTTCACTTTAAAAAAAAATACTACATTTTTATCAGAGCAGAATCTGATTTTTCATTATCTCGATGGACAAAGTCGATCGTCGTCTCGTGATTCGGTTTAATTCAACGGGCGTTGGAATGTATAATGTAAAGAACAAAATGAAAGCAAGCGTACGATGGGATTATTGAATTAATTAATTTTTTTACTGTTATTATTAATTTCAAAACCTTTTTTAATTTGATTTATATCGCGGTCATTTTTGTTTCTTAAGTGTGATTGTGTGTGTCTCTCTGCACTTTTGCTTTATTAGCATACGTAGACAATTTCTCCTATTTATTTACTTTATTTTGCCCACGGGTTTATTAAAGTTTTGTCATACCTCTGAACATATATAGTGAAACTTATCCAAAGGCTTTTCATTGTTAAAAACACTTATTGACGATTGAGAATTATCACATTTCAAATTGCTATGTTAGACACTTTATCATTAGCCTTTATTGTTTAATGATTTCTTTGCGCCATTAAAATGAAATAGTTTACATTGTAGATGAAAAGAAGCAAAGAAATTATTTTAAGGCTGATATTATTATTATTACTACTATTATTATTATTATTATTATTATTATTATTATTATTATTATTATTATTATTATTATTATCATTATTATTATTATCATCATTATTATTATTATCATCATTATTATCATTATTATTATTATCATTTGCTATTATTTGCTATTATTTGCTATTATTGATATTATTGCTATTGTTACCGTTATTGCTATTATTGCTATTATTATTATCATTATTATTATTATTATTATTATTATTATTATTATTATTGTTGTTGTTATTGTTATTAAATAATATTTTTTATTTGCAAAGTTATAAAAGTTTCTTTCACTTTTAATGATTATTAAATTCAACTACATTTGCTTGGAAGCGCGAAAAATGCCAATAAATAATAATTGACAGACTAGAATATGAAATTTTCTACGATATTGCTCAATCAAGGTAACGCTTTCTTTGTTTTTCACATCCTCTTAAAATGTGTTTTGCCGAGATGTTGCACTTCGGCATCGGCGTAATGATTTATTATTATAACAAACTCTTCAAAAAAAGATTCTCAAAAATGAATTGTAATTCTCGACTTCTCTTTTTATTCCGACAACGTTCAAGGGAGGGTGGGGTGGGGTGGGAGGGTAAAGCATTATTAGCTAGTCAGTTGATTGGTTTTCGCATGGCCTTTATAAGGGGATAAAAGTCAAGATAATACTTTTATAAATTTATCCTGCAAATAATATGAGAAACGATCATGTTTGTACAGATATATTAGACAGTCAATACGATAAAGGATACAAGTAAATTGAGAAAGCGACCAATAGAGAGGATGTGCGAGAAAGAGAGCAGAAATTGAATGGAAAATAAGCCAATTGTGCTTCTACAGAGACACACACGCACACTCCATGTAAAGAGAAGAAAGATAAATTGTTGGTTCTACGATTAGGAGGGGGGTGGGTGGGATGGGGGGGGGGGTATGGGGTGGGGCGTAAATTTTTATCAAACTCTAAATGCTCTTGAGTATCTGAGAAAAGTGTAAAAGTTATATGCATACATAAATTATCGAACACAAAATGAAAACCCAAAATTCAAATATAAAATGACGACGATGACGATAATAACATCTGTATAAGATCAATTTTGAAAAAGTAGTAGTATTAAAAATGAATGAATATAAACGCGGCGTCTCTTTTGCTGGCTCTACCCTTCCTCTTGCTTCCCCCCACAACGAATTCGTTTATTATTTTTTTTTTCTTTTGAAGTATACTCTATATCTTTCTTTGAGATTTTTTTATTTTTTTTTTTTTTATTTATTTATTTATTTATTATTTATTTATTTTTTTTATTATTTATGTATATAATATACTCTTTAAATCTATGAACTTCACTATCTTTTTCTTCACACGCATTTATGACGTGCTTCCACGACAATAGCTATTACCGTAAATAGTGCAGTTCTAGCACGTTGCCGCACAGAATCCTATGTATTTTGTTTATATGAATATGTATCACAAATATAATGTGTTTATGTATGCACAAGTACACGCTGACACATGTACCCGTAAGTCAATGAAACGTATTACAATCAAGCAATTGCATTAACTGATTATCGAGTTTTTGATAAATTTAGCCATTCTTAATTAATAAACGGATTCGTAATCGCTCGGTCAATTGAGTAAATGTCCAAACGTAGGAGCATACGCCATTGCTACATATTAACGTAAATTTCCAAAGTATAACGAGAATATATGCTCCTTTAAATATTTGAATAGGCTTTTCATTCATGGTGGAAAAGAATATTTTGCTTACGCTATGCGAGAATTTCTTTTTCAGTATATACATTCACGAACAGATTAACTTACACTTGAGCACGAATTCTGATATCGACTATGACAGAACGATGATAGATTAATGCCACTAATAATTTCATTAACCTAGAAAATACTTGTGCAGTGAATAAATTTACATGTCGTTCGCCCACGAATTGACTTATACGTGTATTAAGGCAAAATGCTAATATTAAAGAATAAATATGATTATTAAAGATAATAAAGCCCTATGAATAATTTAAATTCGTGTACATAAAAACACACAGTGAGAGAGTGGGAGAGAGTAAAAGAGAGAGAGAGAGAGAGAGAGAGAGAGAGAGAGAGAGAGTGATAGTCAAAGTGAAAATACATATTCATGCATATGAAACGAGCTTGATTCAGTATAGAAAAAAAATATATATATGTATATATATATATATATATATATATATATATATATATATATATATAGAATAGCATTGAAGGAATAAAGTCGAGATGTTGGAGGCTTTGTCGTACCAAGGAAGTACCTCATAAATCCCGGGTGAAAGCAGCAGGCCGTGCATCGCTATTCTTGTCTCGTAGCGGCCCGCAAAAATAGTTTTGCAGATAATTCCAGTTGCATCCAAATCCGTCGGGGGCCATCGGCAAGCCCCCGCGCGGATCGGAACTCGTGGCCTCTGATCATTCAGTTTCGGGGCGCGGATGTCGACCTCGACACTCATCGATATGTCCCATCCTAATCGTCGGTCCAAAGCGATGTGGGGTGGGTGGGTCGGTGGCTGGGGCTGGCCGTCCCGCACCAAAGAAAACTGAATGGTCGGCCACGAGCGCAATATCATATTATTGACTAGCGGGAACAAGGATAGCGGTGCAGGTGGCCGTTGCCGCCGCGGAGAATCGCAAGACTAACGAACACGCGCCGTGTTTTTTGCGCTCTTTGCAGACGGCGAGGATACGACGTCGAGTTGCGGCGGCGGCGGCGGCGGCGGCGGCGGTGGCGGCGGCGTCGGCGAGTTGACGAGGGAGAGTTGGGGATTGGGAGAAGGCGACGAGTGGGAATTTCTTTAAGAATTAGAGTGCCTTAGCGAGCTTTCAAAATTACTAACAAAGGCTACTACTTACTCGCTTACTTGTTTCCGGGGCGCGCAGAGCCTCGAGGGCTCGTTACTTCTGCCCAAGCTGCTGAGCAAGTCGGAAGACGAGCTCAGCGACCTAGAGGGCTACGAACTCCTCAAAGCGAAGCACATGAGCAACAGCACTGGCAACCTCGAAGCACCCGGTACGATGATGACAACAACGACAACAATGACGACTACGACGACGACGACGACGACGCCTACAACGACAACGACAACGACAAAGTTAAAGAAGAAGAAGAAGAAGACGACGACGACGACGACGACGACGACGACGACGA
>NW_011948413.1:13084436-13085811 GCF_000503995.2 Ceratosolen solmsi marchali
TATATATATATATATATATATATATATATATATATAGAATAGCATTGAAGGAATAAAGTCGAGATGTTGGAGGCTTTGTCGTACCAAGGAAGTACCTCATAAATCCCGGGTGAAAGCAGCAGGCCGTGCATCGCTATTCTTGTCTCGTAGCGGCCCGCAAAAATAGTTTTGCAGATAATTCCAGTTGCATCCAAATCCGTCGGGGGCCATCGGCAAGCCCCCGCGCGGATCGGAACTCGTGGCCTCTGATCATTCAGTTTCGGGGCGCGGATGTCGACCTCGACACTCATCGATATGTCCCATCCTAATCGTCGGTCCAAAGCGATGTGGGGTGGGTGGGTCGGTGGCTGGGGCTGGCCGTCCCGCACCAAAGAAAACTGAATGGTCGGCCACGAGCGCAATATCATATTATTGACTAGCGGGAACAAGGATAGCGGTGCAGGTGGCCGTTGCCGCCGCGGAGAATCGCAAGACTAACGAACACGCGCCGTGTTTTTTGCGCTCTTTGCAGACGGCGAGGATACGACGTCGAGTTGCGGCGGCGGCGGCGGCGGCGGCAGCGGTGGTGGCGGCGGTGGTGGTGGTGGCGGCGGTGGCGGCGGCCACTCGCCCGTGGGTAATGCCGGCCACATACGCATCAACTTCGAGAAGTGTTTTCGCAAGGAGTACAACTCGATGCCGGCGGGAAAGTCCGAGGATCCGGGCGAGCTACTGGAGGCCGAGGCCCCGAAGACCCACAAGCAAGACAATTTAACCAGTGCCATATTCAATTTGGTCGCGGGCGCCGAGTCCGAGATCAGCCAATCGGACTTCGAAGCCTCGTACAAGGCGGGGGGCGGCGGGGGCGGCCCCGTCGGCCCCGGGAACAGCGAGTCCGAGCGTACCGAGGGCTCGGTACGCGACTTCTGCGTAAAGGAGGGCGATGTGTACCGTTGCACCGTCTGCCACCGCACCTACACTCACATCAGCAACTTCTGCCGACACTACGTCACCTCGCACAAGCCCAACGTCAAGTACTACCCCTGCCCGGTCTGCTACAAGGAGTTCACGCGCAAGGACAACATGGTCGCCCATGTAAAGATCATACATAGTTTGAAGCCGCACATGAGCCTTGCCGGGGGCGGTGGTGCGCCTGGAATGGGTCAACAGCAGCAACAGCAGCAGCAGCAGCAGCAGCAGCAGCAACAGCAGCAGCAGCAACAGCGGTAGACGGAACCCGGGGAGCGCGCGCGCCCCCCGCACACGATGCCAAATACACGGCCACCTTCGGGGGTGGGGAGCGCCGGGGTGCATGCGCGGATGGCCCCGTGGCCGAGGCGCCGCTGGTGACTTTTCTTCTTGGAGTGAAAAGGGACAGCGGCGGCTGGACAGGGGG
>NW_011948413.1:13085825-13093339 GCF_000503995.2 Ceratosolen solmsi marchali
GGGGGGGGGGGAGGGGGGGGGGGGGGTCGGACGGCTCGGAGTCGAGTCGAGTTGCTTGTTGCAATTGGCCGATACTCGCGTAATCGCCATTGTAATTCGCTCTTTGGCCGAATTTCGTTTGAGCGTGAGGTCGAACCGGCCGAGTTGCTGCTTCCACAATTCATTGATCCGATGTCTCATGAAATCATCTCACTTCGAATCAGTACCTGATTTATCGATTGTCCAATGGGTTGAGCCATTAGGATTGAAAACGCGAAGTGTTCTACGTATTGTAATGCCTCTGTTTTTTAAATTATTGTCGCGCTCATTCCCGTTGGCCATCGAATAAATGAGAGAGTGTCGTAACTACTGGAAGTAAGTCCCTTTAAATGTAGAGAGAGAGAGAGAGAGAGAGAGAGAGAGAGAGAGAGAGAGAGAAGGAGAAGGAGAAGCATCACAATCGGTTGGGTATAAAACCCAAATGTTCACATATTAGTCGAGTGGGATGATAAGATTTCGGAGTAATTCGGCATTAAAAAAAAAAATAAATAAATAAAAAAGATGATTTTCGACATTGTGGAATGCGCGGCCACCGTCTCCGAGCTGTTCGATCGTTTGCATTGTAATTTGATAGGAAAATTTAAAGGGTAACGTTTTCCGAATTTCGTGGAATTGCAATTTTTAAAGCTCTGCGTAGAGATCTTTAGGTCTTGGGTCTTTTTAGATACTAATAAAGTATATTATAAGTCATTTGATATATAGTCTATAAAGTTATATGATAAATGTTGATGTTTTAAGAATTTTATCATTTTATTTGGAACTAAGTGTTCTTATATGGTTTTAGTATAAATTCAACCTTTTAAATGAAGAGGAAAATTTCATTTGCGTTTAGGTTAAAGGACCTTGCGAAGGTTTAAATCAGAGCGGTATGAGAGTGAATTATTTGCGAACTTCGGAAAATGTTGATCCACAAAGAAATGTTTTACCGATCGTACAAAGTCGAAGTAGACGCATTCGAGCTTAATAATAACAAACAATTAGTTTTTCACTCCAATTATCATAATAAAGCGAGAAAATTAAACACGAAGTCAGGGGTGGGTAGGGTGGGATCGTCGAGTAAAATAGAATCTAGAGCTTAGAAATCGGTCAATTAGTGTCATCAGATTTTTAGATTTTGTAAGCAATAATACAAAGAAAAAGCCCAGGATGTATAATAAAAAAAAATAAATAAAAAAATAATAAAAGTAATTATATAGCGAAGATCGAGCCAGTTAATGTTTTATGTACATAAACTCGAAACATATTGAGAAACGCGGAAATGAGAATAAGATATATATATTATGCACCGACAAAAAAGTCGATCGAGAACTCGTTATACAAACTAGACGTGTTCGCGAGAGTAATAAAAATAAGGAGAGGGAAAAAAAGCGGAAAAAAAAAAGAAACAATAATACAACGTGACGCGTTACCTCGATGAGTACGCGTTATCGTAAAACTCGCAAAGTGCCCTCAACATCCACAAATCGTATTCGAGTTTTTCAATTCTTTTTCCTTTTGTCTCTTTTGCAATTCTAGTCGACGTTTGTACTCTCCGAGCGCGAGGTATCATCTCCCTCTCCCCTCTCTCATCCTCGCCGAAAGGAAAAGGAAAAAGAAAGGAAAACGAGACTCGCGGTGGAGAATTTACTCATCGAGGAATGCAACCGATTGCTTATAATAATAATAATAAAACAAAAAAAACAAAAGAAATAAGAAAGAAAAAGGAAAGAAGCGATTACGGAGACTGTCACAAGTTGTTCTATCGAGTGCCAAATAATCCAAACAAAATAAAAATTTGCTAAGCAAATTAAATTTAATTAAAGAAAATTTAATAAGGAATAATAAAGTGAAACTATTATACAAGTGATTTTAATGCGCGTATTCTTTATTAATTGGCGAGGAGCTTCGGAATCACGTGGCACCAATTTTATCATATGCGCGTTCACCAAACACGTTTACACACTCGTGTACGTAACTTTGCTCAGCTTTATAAACTTTTGTTGGGGTAGATTTGAATATGACTAATAAAAATAAAAAATTTTTATTATATTTGCATGTTAGTCTTTACACTATTACAATGTTTTTACTTATTTAATAGGATATAAAGTATTTGTTCAATGCAAATTATTATCATTAGAAACTCCGAAAGCCATTAATTTGTTGAATAATGATAAAGTTGTTGTACCCATAATAAGTATAATAGAAGTGAAATCTTTGTTATCGAACAGGTATTATTAATCCGAAATTACACGACCAAGACTAATTCGTGAAAAATGATCAGTTCTTTATTTTAAATATTCTAACAAATTGTTACTAACACTTTTGTAGCATAAAGTTCAGTAGGAAATTAGGTATAAGATATGTTTTTTTTTCTGTTTTTTTTTCTGTTTTTTTTTCTGTTTTTTTTAGTTTTAAATTTAAGTTACATTAACAATGCTTACAAACATGCATCTAAATTAGTACATTCACATTACTCCAAAAAAATGTTTATATTTAGATTAAATCGATGATTAATTGGGCATTATTTTCTCGAGGATTATAAACTCATCGGTTCATGGTGAAATCATAAATTCATTACAATCGCAAGATAAAAGATATTTTAGAGCAGTTTTAAACAAAAATAATAAAAAATCAAATAAAGCTCGGCCAAATTTTTGCCGTTATAAGTGACGGACGGAACGTTTTGTTATCTCGCGTTCATGTCGTCGTGAACGTCGTGACTACATTATTATTAAAAGCGCAATTCGTATATTCTACGCGGTTGATTAATATTTAGAAGAGATGAAGTTAAAAGTAAATGTTTTAATCCGAATTTCAAGAGATAAATTACGCTTCTATCTACGAGGCGTAGTGTCGATGAAAACAATACGGGGAAAATTTACAAAGACATAAAAAATACAAAGCAAATATATTTACATTGCGATGAAATTATATTAACAAAAATATATAGATATAATATAAGTCATATATACATATATGTACACAGCACATGCGCGCACGCATTCGTATATATATATATATATATATATATATATATACATGTGTATGTGCGCGCGCGTGTATGTATGTATGTATATACATATATATATATTAGAACGCAAAAATCAAATGTACGTGCGTGCAACGCATATAGAAAAAGTAAAATGAGCAAAGAAAAGCGAAACACTTAAGACAAATAACCGATACGCCAATGCAACAGATTGCAAGCGAACGGATTTAGTACGTTTTTATAAAATATGAAGTGTTGGGGGTAAATCATTAAAAGTTAAATAATAACGATATAATTAAGGGAACCACGTAGACTGAGTAAATGCAATATACACGTATGTGACGACCGTTTGCCATTTTTTGTAAAAGAAAAAAAAGCAAAGAAACCGTGTGTTTTAAAGAAACTTTATATATATAATAATGCAAAGAAAGAAAAAAATTAATATCAGCCAGACGCGCGTGTAGTGAATAAAATAATCTACGTCGCATCGTCGATGTGCAAAAAATAGGGCAGAGAGAGAGAGAGAGAGAGAGAGAGAGAGAGAGAGGGAGCCGAGTTATTGTTTGCGTAAATGTGAGGATATACACAGGAACAATGTCAATTTAGCAATAGAGAGTGATAATGAGAGAGATAGAGAGAAATAGAGCGATATGTGCGATATAGAAGGAGGGAGGGAGGGAGGTAGAGAGAATATGTTAATAAAAGGATAGAAAAGTTAATTAGATATAGATTTATGGATGATCAGATAATGCAATTTTTGTTTCTTAAAGACTGCAAAGGAACGTTTCAAACGACACCAAATACAAGATAGTACTGACATTGGATAGACTGAAGGCACCTTAGTAATAACTTAAAAACAAAAAGTGAGTCGAATCCTGAGACTTTTTCCTCGGCCCAGTCACTCAAATTTTGTTCTGTATTTTTCAATGCTGCTCGGCTTTTTGGGGACGACGTCAAATTGTCGGACGTTGAAGCGAGTAACAGGGTATCACCGGTGTTTGAAAACATATATATATATATATATATATATATATATATATATATATATGGCATATATATCTCTATACATAGCAAGAAACTTAGAGATCGTTAGTTATTTTTACAAGCGTGAAATTTTCAACAATAAATTGTAAGCGATATATAGCGTGTAAGATTGTACAAATTAGTATGTCACTGCTGAAATTGCATAAGTTCTTCGTCGATTTTCCAAACGCGTTTCAGTGGAAATTTGTCGGTTTAAATTTTGCGCTCATTTTATTAACATTATAACGTTATTGTAGACGATTTTCTCATTTACTAATGAATTAATTCATGTAGTTGTAAAAGTGGTGCCAAAACTATGCATTTTAACAAAATACTTTTTCTTCATCATTTCTCTATATGTTATTATCTTTATTATTATTATTACTATTATTATTATTATTATTATTATTATTATTATTATTATTATTATTATTATTATTATTGGATTTTTTTAACCATTAAACAACACGCGAAGCATCTATATAGCATAAAATTCTTTATACGTGTTTTAATAGATTTGTATCGTTTGATATGTCTAGTTGAGATTCGAGATAAGAATTATTTAGCCTTATGATAGCATATATTAGTAATTTGACTCGAAACAACTAGTTTTTGAAGAAACACGAAATGTCAAATTTTTACAGATAAATATTTAGGACATATTTAGGACACGTAAAATGAATAGAAAATGAAAATATAATAAAATCGGGTGTTTTAAGAAAGAGCGTCCCAACTCCCAAGCAGCGTGAAAAAAGATTAATGCAAATAATTTCGACACGTAAGAAGTCTTTTTCCGACTGAGGGAAACATTAAAAAACAAGCAAACAAAAAGTGGCGAGGCGCGAGTTGAAATGGTCGAAGGTTAGAAACGGTCATAGACTTAGTCGTGGGAACACAGCACGAAACAATTACGATCGTAGCTTATAATATTTTGCACCTCAAAAAATCTGCAACAACCATCGTTCGCGTTGGTTGTTCTTTTTTCATAATTGTCAATGATAACAAATACATTGTCCTTGTTGTGACTATTATTAAATGGAGAAATACGAAGGAATAAGGAATATACGAATATATGATGGAGGCAGGTGATCGCAAGCCGGTTATGAGAGCAATACATCTAAAATGGAAAAATTCTTTGCCACCAGATTCTATTTCTTTCTTCACTTTCTGATTATAAACACGTAGAAGATTAGAGGCTACATTGATAATTAATTGGTTAACCAATTAATTATTATTGATACTATTAATTATTAGCTTAGATGATTATACGATGTTCAGTGGCGAGAAATGTATCGTTGTTTCTCTTTTGTTTTTGTTTGTTTTTTTTTTTTTTTTTTTTTTTTTTTTTTTTTTTTTTTTTTTTTTGTAATTGAAGATCTTATGAGAAAAAAATCATAATAACAAAGAAGACCAGTGTTTGTTAGATGATTGGAGAGATAAATACGAAATGTATAAGAGGACTGGCTTTTAAAGTCATTGAATCTAGGAATCGAACGACGAGTCAAGCTAAAAAAAAAGTTTTAATATCATAGTACAATAATACAAATTTAGAGATAAAGGATTTATTTTTTCTTTCAATTATCGCGCTTCAGAAAAACATTCTTTGTTTGTTCTTGCTTTTTTTTTTTTTTTTTTTTTTTTTTTTTTTTTTTTTTTTTTTTTTTTACTATTATTATTATTATTATTATTTGTTTTACACGAGGATGGAGTGAAAAACCTTCGTTTTAAAGTTTCGGGGGAATAGGTGAACATAAGATTTTTAAGTCTAAAAGGGAGGGAATTCAATTTTGCCTTCATCCGGTTTCACAAGGTTCAAATTTTTATATAATAAAACGTAGAATTCAGGCAGCGAAAAGTCGAGTAGTTACATGCGTAGTTTCTTTTCTATAATTATTATAAACAAGGCCAGTAAATTTTGCGGTCCAGATTAGAACATGTAGCACTTTATGCTCTTATGATATTTCCACATGCGCGCGCGCAAGCACGCACGCACGCACGCACGCACACGCGAAACCAAATAAACAACACACACGTAGTCTTTTTTCTGTAAATTTTAAGGATATCACACACAGTGGCATCTATGCTAACAAAACAAAGCAAATAATATGTGGCAGCGGAGAGCAGCTTAACGTCGTTGTTTTTTTTTTTTTTTTTTTTTTTTTTTTTTTTAATTTTAACGAGAATAATAATTAAATAAAATGATAGAAACAAAAAATCAAACACATTTGATAATCACTGAGAGGCTAAGACTAACTCGACTTTTAGGACGAGGAAATGTTTTATGATGGGGCTAATGAAGGGAAAACATTGTGATTAAGATAATCGCGATGCCGATGGATTCATCGTAAATGTTTGTTAATGTTGCGTCGGCTTGATTTTTAATGATCACGAAGTTACTGAGTGACGCGAAATAAGATTTTCTTAATTGAATGTTCTACTTGAAATAAAATGTGAAACATTATTGGCCGTAATTTCCAATGCCAATGATGTTTTAAAATTACCCGTGAACAGTTAAATTTTATAACGGGAACGATGCAAACAGTGAGAGTATTGTTTGTTATTTTTATAATTTCAAAACATCTTATCAATTAGCCAGTCGATAAAAGCTCGTTATATTATTTTAAATGATATTTAAGCACGTTGTAGATTATAAGAGAAACCAAACATTTTGAAAATTATTGTAGTATTAAGAAAAAATTGTGCCTTTTAAACGTTAATACTATTTTAATTTATGATTTAAGTGTTACACGTAATCTTTACGTAGGAAAGACATATTTTTAGAAGTTATCTCAATGCGTGTTTAGACAAAGAGTTTTAATTGTTTTCCAAAAGCATGTTTACAGCATCATTGGTTTTTCACGTGCAGAATGAGAACATTTGAAAAAGGAAAGCTTAGTTCGATTATCTCAAGCGACATCGGCTAAGTTAGGAAAACAATATCAAAATAAGTCGTGATAAAGAGCAGATTTAAAGATTGTTTGACGATAAGCGCGAAATGAAAAGTTGCTATGAGAATACGAGGAGTATATAATAATTTAATAAGCGTAGAAGTAAAAAAAAAGAAGGAAAAACAAATTTATAGAGTCTATATATACATAGATATATGTACACACGCGCGTGCGTATGACTGCAATGCAGATGTGCCAGTTAAACGGTCTTTGTTTGAATATTATTATTATTATTATTATTATTATTATTATTATTAATTCATATTTTTTATTATCCTGTCAATGTTTTTAATTTTATTATTTTTCTTTTTTATTTTAAGCGTTTCCTCTCTATAATACCTTATATAGCTCCTTTTGTAAAAATGGAGCAATAGTCAATATACGTGTATATCAATATTACGTATGCGTACGTAAGTTTCGTCATTAATTTTTCTTTCATTTTTATAAATCGCGTGAGCGGCACTTGCGGAGCGACGTCACCCAATCCCCTCTAACCACTCCCGCCCCCCCCCCCCCATCCCCCCCCCGCGGAGGGA
>NW_011948413.1:13093461-13126791 GCF_000503995.2 Ceratosolen solmsi marchali
CCACTCCCGCCCCCCCCCAATCCCACCCGAGAGAGGTTAATCACGAGGCTTAAAAAGCAGACTGTACTATCAGATAGTTTTTAATATATGCATACATACACTTACACACACGCGCGCGCTTACACATACACACGCATCTATCTCTCTCTCTCTCTATATATATATATATATATATATATATATATATATATATACGTGTGTGCGCGCGCGTGTGCGTTTGTTTATGTATGTAGGTATGTATTTATGTATGCATGTATGTATGAAATACCTACAGATAAAGGAGAAACAAAAAGTTTCGAAAGAAGCATAGTTTATTATATATTGCATTCGCGCGTGTGGGAGATGAAATATAAGTAGGGTGGAGGGTGCAAATGGCGCGAAAATCGGCAGACTCGCGCCAATGTCAGGCAGACACGACGCAGTGAATGCATCATTATATTACATAGCGGTGATTATTTTAATGATTATCATTAACAATTATTATAAATTAAATATTATTATTATTATTATTATTATTATTATTATTATTACTATATATTATATATAAACAAAAGTTATCATCAAATATATTTTAGCTATAGTTGGTAATTAATACCTATTAACGTCGTTGCAGAAAAGATGAGGGAAAGCGATGCGTCAGAAAATAAAGACGATATAAAGTGGAGTGAAGTAAAATATAATGAATTAAAAGCCCACGTACGCGAATACATGTGAAGCTGAGTTTTAATTTTTATATGTGCGCGGGTGTACGTAATCAAGGGTCAACGTATGCGTATCAACGTGTGTATGGTGGATAGACGGGTGCGGGTGGGGTACGCAAACGCGTGTCTCTTTATGTGTCTGTCGGTATGTTTGTGCGCGTGTGCGTGTGTGTGTGTGTGTGGGGGGGGGCGTGGGCGTGTGCGTGTGCGTGTGCGTGTGCGCGTGCGATTGAAATGAAAACAAAATAAGAAATTTGGTGAAAATTAGTAGAAAGTGTAATTCGAGTGGGACGATCGTTTAATCGTTGTTGTACTTTAAAAGTGGCGCA
Organism: Ceratosolen solmsi marchali; assembly: GCF_000503995.2. Classification (NCBI taxonomy): domain Eukaryota; kingdom Metazoa; phylum Arthropoda; class Insecta; order Hymenoptera; family Agaonidae; genus Ceratosolen; species Ceratosolen solmsi. The sequence continues at coordinate 13,094,492 of NW_011948413.1, forward strand.
GTAGTTGTGATCCCCATTTTGGTGCCTTTTCAAGCGAATGTGAATATATAAAGAGAAAATTAAAAAAAAAAAAAATAATTAAAACAAAACGTTTAAAGAAAAATGAAAATTATGTAAAAAGAAAACGAAAACAAAAAAAAACAATACGATGATCGCGCATGAGTTTTAATGGATTTAATGAAGACTTTCAAAGAAAATAACGAAAAATTGTTATTTAAATTCATCGTGCGATCGTGTACCGTACGATCGGAAATCTAGTGCCAAATAAGTGAGACCTTATCGCGTTTAATGTTGGGGTTGGAAGTCGATAAAACGTAAATTAAAAAAAAGTTTTGCAAATTTTGTAGGTAAAATTTTTATCGGGAGAACGTGGGAATGAATGCCTGAGGGAGAAAATGAATGAGATAATGGGGGATAAAATAACGACAATGACGACGAGAACGACTATGACGACGCGACGAGTCTTTTTCTGACGCTGGGTAGAATTAGTATATTTTATATGCACTGATTGTTTCATTATGACTATCGATAATAAAAAGAACGGTGTTCAATAGATCGTAATTATCAAAGGTTTTATTCTATGTACTAAGTCTCGCTCTGCTGACCGCATTTCTTTATTATTTCTTGTTTTTGTTCATTTATGTCTTTTTTGTTTTGTAAGAGCGTTGTGTTCGAAATACAACAAAAGAAGACTAATAAAATATTATATGTATAATGGGGATGAAAGAGGACGTTTTTCGCGCGATGTGTGAAAAATCGTACCTCTATTGCGTAATCATCGTTTTTTCAAGCCAAATATAATGCGTTGTCATTTTTATTAATTTTTTTTTTTATTTTATTTTATTTTATTTTTTTTTTTTTTTTTTTTTTTTTATATATATATATATTTTTTTTTTCTGCGAACACAAGAAAGTAGTTGAAGATATTGTACCTAGAGTTATAGTTTTATTGTAATACCAAGTCATTTGTTAATTTTTTTCGTCGTCATTTGTAAAAGGTGTAATCTATATATTTTTTAGTTGTTTCTCGTTTTAGTCGAATTTATTACATTGATGTAATTTCGAAAGAAAAAAAAAACACAAAGTCACGATTAATAAAATTTATTGTAAGTTGTACATTGTGTTTTTATATATTGTGTATTCACACAGCGCGTGAGCAATATTCTCTGATTAGAGAGGTAATTTTGTACGCGCGCTTTTTTATTTTATTTATTTAAAAAAAAAAAGACAAAAGAAAAAAAAATTTTTCTGTTTTTAACCAAATTGGACGTTACGCTATGCCTTGAATTTTAGTTTTGTATTTATGTGCGTTTTCATTCGATATCGCTTAAGACATTTGTGGTGGTTTATTTTTTTTCTTTCATTTTATATGCATTTGAGAAGTAACAGCGAGCCATTTTGTCGGCCCAAACCTTTGCTTCTATTTACGTTTCATTTTATTTTTTTATTTTAACATCGACAAAGAATTGCTACTAACGATTAAAACAGTTTTATACGTGAAAGGGATGAATCACATAGCCAGTGAGATTACGAGAATAACGAAGCTTCTTATGAGGAAGAAAACTACTGACTCATAACCATATGAATATGACGAACGCAAGGTAATTACTTCAACCTGTAAAATATAGTTGTTCACCTTTTTGTATATTAGAACAAAAGTTTATAGTCGATGTTTTTATTTTTATTATTTGTGCATATAAAAGTGTAAACGGATTGCAATAGTTACAAGAATAAAAATTGAGATGCCATTAGTTTTGTAATGATAAATTTTAGCTATACTGAGATACTGAAATTTTTAATGGTACTAAGATACCGATTGAAGAGACTCTTCAAATTTTCTATTCGACCGATGACCTTTTGTATTTCAGTATTCTAATTTTGATAATAGATCAAAACATTGGCAGCGAGTAGTCTTTCTTTTTTTAATGTCACACCAAATTCATCTCATTTACGTACGCCTAATTCAATGTTCGACATCGTAAATTCATTTTAATACGCATTTACTCTGTTTTTATATTTGTCAAATTATGAAAATATAAACTATATTATATACTATATTATCTAAATGTACATGTTCTTAATGGTTTTTTTTTTTTTTTTTTTTTTTTTTTTTTTTTTTTCAAAAAAGAAATTAGTTTCTAGAAGCAATAGTTAATACTTTTATTATATTGATAATGATTGCATTGAGTGTAAATTTAATTGCAAAATAATGTTTATTTTCGAATGGATTTATGATGATTGATGAAATTCTAATTTCGAGTTAGCAGAATACTACGAGCGAAGTTCGTTTTACTTCTAACTGTCGAGGAGGAAAAAAGTGTCAATTTACAATAACAGCGATTTTTCCATGAATATCATTTTTTCTAAATCGACCAATGGAACAAAAATGCACAATTAACTGAAATGAAACAACTTCGTGTCATATGATGTCGAGTCTTTTTATTAGTTTACTTACTTTTAATTCTTAGCCAAAAATTATGTTTATTTAGTTATCATTTTTATTAAACACACACACGCGCGCGTATATATATATATATATATATATATATATATATATATATATATATGTTCGTTTCATACATACATATACAGATATATATTATATTATACTATACTTTATATGATATTTTTTCCTTATTAGATGTATGTATTCTTGCGCCAGTCACTTGCCAAGTTTCTTGAATATCTGATTTTATCAAAGTTTGTCTTTAAACGTTCAATAAGTAAATCTACATTTAATTTTATGCGATTGTAAATAAAATCGCTCGTTCATTCTTGTCGAAGTCACGTACATCGTCGAGTTGTAAATATCACCTATATAGATGTTTTATTGACTTAATCAGAATTATTCGACTCTTGGCAAGATTGTACATATATATTTTTTTATCATTTAAGTTTCGTTTTGTGTTTCCTTATATTCGAACCTTTTGTATAAATGATAAAATGAACGTAAGAAATGATTTATTATTATTATTATTATTATTATTATTATTAATATTATAAAAATATATCTTTTTTGTTTTGCATGTTGATTACACGTATTGTTGATTTATGAAATTAGAAAAGTTAGAGTGTACGACGAACGATATGAGTTTTTCGCCTCATTGCGAACGTAAAATTTTCATGTCCATTGCTTTTACATATGTTGCAAATATAATAACAAAATGAAAGTAAATGGAAAAAAGCTGCATTGATGCATATAAGTAACCAAGACATTGTGTCATTGATGGTTTATACGTAGTGGATGCAACTCGAGAGATCGAAAGTTGTTAAATTTAAAATTTCGCAAAGTACAAAAATCAAATACTCGATGGCACTGAAAGTGTCTCGAGAATATTCTTTTATCTGTGTTTTAGTTTCGGAAAATCGAAATGTGTTGCAAATTGAAGAGAATGCGAGTCATTTATTAAGCAAAGCTCAATAACACTTTCTATTTGCTCGTTCGAACATCGCGACCGACAAAAGGATTTTAATCCTTAGTCACTAACATACGTACTAGTTAAATCTTTTTTGTCTAAGTCGAAATAAACACCGATAATGTGTGTATCTGTTCGTTATTAGTACACTTAACGTTTTTTTCTTTAATTGTCCTTTCTTTATTTTGTTCTTCTCTTTTGTAAATAAGCTACTTTAGTCTTTGTGCTATGATACAGCAGTTCTGCGACGATATATAAATACATATATGCGCGCGTAAATATATATTATGGAAGCTCGCGTTATGTGCGTAAAAAACGTAAGCACATAATGATTTACATACGCAAACGTTGTCTCGCAAATTTTATTAAAGAATGGTATGATTTTAAATATTTACTTATCTAAATTTTTTATTTAACCCTGCACCAATTATAATTCCTGTTAACTATTTATTATAAACTATGATTTTCGTTCAGTTTGTTTAGTACAGCAGTATTCTGTATCATTATTGTTATTATTATTATTATTATTATTATTATTATTGTTGTTGTTGTTGTTGTTATTGTTGTTGATATTATTGATATTATTATTCTTACTATTATTATTATTATTATTATTATTATTATTGTAGTTATTGTTGTTGTTGTTGTTGTTAGTGTTATTATGTTATGACTATTATTTCTTCGTAATTATTATTGTTACTAATACTTTACTACTACTACTACTACGATTACTACTGTTGCCATTATTATTTAATATTCATAGATATTTTTTTATAATTAGATACATTAATAGTTTCACTTATTGGCTTGCATGAGTTGCCAATTATAAACTTATTTTTCATAATTCAATCAATTTTTTATTAGTTACTTATCATTTAATTAATCAAATTCTTTATTAAAGTTGTAATTACGTTGAATGGAAAAATGAAAAAAAATTCAGATTATTGTTATTTATTATGTATAAATGGTTATATTTTATATTTGTTTGTCGTTTGATAGACAATTCGTTTAAATTTTACTTTATTCGTTTGTTCAATCGAGTATTATCAATTATTCTTATGTATTATTATTATTATTATTATTATTATTATTATTATTATTTTGTACTTAACTTGGTTCGCATGAGCTGTCAGATAGGGCACTTTGGTAAATCGTAGAATTTTTGTCACATATATACGTAGGTATATATAGCTATATATGTACACGCGTTAATGAGCCTTGATTCTTCAATGGAAGTAACTTACATGTATTAATACATCGCTCATTAACGTGCGAATGACGTACCGAAGGTTTGATTAAATGTAGTAAAATCTTTGGCATTTTTTTTCGGTGGCCGTAAGTAATAAAAGCTACTCGTTTAATCCGTTGGATGTAAGCGTAGAGCCGATTGTTCGGCAAATGTTCGCCCCGATCGAACGAACCTCTGGTACGTGCACTTTGAATGTGACACGTTATTCTTGGAGATGACGCTGCAGGCGACGCTAGTCACTCCGGTCGCCAGCGTCTTTCCATTCTCCCTTGATCCATCCTTTTACCTCACAATAGCTTTTTGACAACTAATTTAAGCCCCGTCTGCTTTTGACCACTTACAGATTACGCACAAACTACGAGTACCAGCGGCGGCAGTGGTGGCGGCGGCAGTGGCGGCGGCGGCGGTGGAAGCGGCAGCAACAATAACAACAGCAGCAGCAGCAGCAGCAACAACAGCAACAACAGCAGCAGCAGTAGCAACGTAAAGTCAGAGTCGTCGGATAAGGCCCGGGCCCATAGCAGCCCCGAGAAACCGTCCTCGGGTGCTCAGCAGCCATCCGCGGGGTTGGCCGCCGCGGACGCTGCCTCCCACAGTCCCTCCGCTCCCAGCAATCCGCCGACGAGCAGCGGGGGCGGAGGTGGCGGAGGCGGAGGCGCCGCGACAACGGCCGCAGCGGCCTCGGGGCGCTCGTCCTCTTTACCCCGGCCGGCGAGTCTTCAGCAGCAGCAGCAGCAACAACAACAACAACAACAACAACAACAACAACAGACGACGACGACGCCACAGACGCCGACGGCACCGACGAACCAAAGCCCCGGTCAAGCCGGCTCGATGAGTGCGCCGACGGGTCGCCAGGTACCGAAACGGCGCATGCGTCGCAGGGCCACGTCTCAGTCCCAAGACCCGGCCGAGCAGCTGACGGAGATGTCGGTGCGTGGGCTTAATCTTTTCCGCTACGCCTCGATATCCGAGGGCATCTACCAGTGCACCGAGTGCGCCAAGGTCGATATACAAAAGACCTTCAAGAACAAGTACAGCTTCCAGCGACACGCCTTCCTCTACCACGAGGGCCACCAACGCAAAGTCTTCCCTTGTCCGGTTTGCGCCAAGGAATTCTCGAGGCCGGACAAGATGAAAAACCACATGAAGACCGTTCACGACTGCTTCATGCCCAAGGATTGCGTAATGCCTTTCGGCTTCTTCCTACCGCCCTAGGCCGAAAATGTCTCGGGTCCTCCACACCCACCTCTCTCGTGACTGGAGCATTTTCCTCTCAACCTTCGCCCCTGATCCCACCAAAAGTCCCCTATAACCATCCACCTTGGCAAAACCCCATGAGGATCGTCGACGTCGATGGCCACCAGTTTTTTCTTTTTACCGGCCCGGTCGCTCGAAGCTCGGTGGAATTCTTTGTTTTCGACCGGCTCTCGCGCCCTCCGCCCTTACCCGCGGCTCGAGCTCACTCCCACAATGACCAGAGGTTCAAAGCGGTCTTGTCTATCGAAAAAGAGGCGGCCATGGCGCCGCTTCCATGGCGCCGTTCCCCGACCAATACATATTCGACCTCAATTCGGCGACGCGTAGGCTTCTCAATTGCTGCTTACCGAAGACGAAGTAATCCAGACTCGTAATCCGGAGATGCAAGTGCCTCACTCGGACCCATCCACCCTCTCCCCATCACTTTTTCTTTAACGCGAGCACGCGAATTAATTACGTTGCCTGGCATTTAAGCGCGCCCATCCATCCTATCTTCAGTGGCGATTTTCACTTTCATAAAACGTTGGAAAACGATTTTCTTCGACGGGCTCGTTAACTCGTAAATATACTCGTAAACAACGAGTAAATATTATAGTATTTCAATGTGCGCTTAAGAGATGTTCGTATTTCTAAATTCTTAAAAATCGTTTGCTTTACGCATAAGTATGTAAGTACGCGCACACGCGCAAACACACACAATCACAAGCAAACTTATATATGCGCATGTGCGCGTATGCTGCAGTAACAATGTTTTAACATCATTCGCTTTCCAAAAATAAATTCCGACGTGATTCAAGAATTGTCGAGTAGACTCGATGAATGATACTTCAATAACGAAAGCGCTACATTATAGATGAATACACTTTATTCTCTGAGCACTTGTTAACCATTAATGTACAAATTTATTTTATACCGCGAATATTTACCGAATAATGAAAATACATGTTGCAAGCGAATTGCGCTTGATTTCGATTCCAATAGAATTCGGTAGAACGACGGCTTATGATTTTATAATGAAAGTAATAATTGATAGAGGTCGAAAACAAAGAATTTTATCATTACGTCCACGTGGTCGACAGAATCCCGTAAATAAGAAAAATTGGCGTTCACGTCGTGCCTTAATTTAAATTTCTCATGATTATTTCTTCCTTCGATTGTATCTTCCATATTTCTCAAAGTGTACGTTTGAGCGATTGAAATTCAAATTATGAGACGAATCGTAGAACAGACAGCGACACTGTGATCAGATGTAAGGGACTCGACAGTATTTTTTGTTTCGTACGAATACTTTTTTTTTGTAAAGCAAGTTTTGCACGTTACGCGTCTTAGGCTGTAAGCGATAAATAACGATTTCTTCGAGATAAAAAGGATTTCGGGAACAGATGCAATACGCGGTATACATACATAGCAGTAAACGATTTGTAATAAAGAGAAACAGTAGTTTGTTTTCATTGATTAGGTTTCGCAAAGGATTCCTTCCTTATCGTTTTTGCGTCTGTTTTGCCTTTTTATACTTAAAAATCGCTGTGTCTTTTCTGCGAATGAATTCTCTATCTAAAAAATTCGACAAGTTATTTTTTTTACTCTTACCACTAGAATGTTTTCTACTAAAACGAATCGAAAACTATTCCAAAATAAGAAATAATTTTATAATGTGAAAGATAAAGAAAATAATTATACATATCCATGTTGCCTTATGAATTAATCGAAATAAATGTGTGTGTGTGTGTGTGTGTGTGTGTGTGTACATATACATATATATATATATACATATACATATACATATACATATACATATACATATACATATATATAATGTGTATATTTGCAAGAGAATCTTTAATTTCGCGATAACGGATTCTCCATTACAAAATCCTGTCTATGGATTTTGTACACATGCATTTTTCTTAAACGAATGAAATTTTTCTTCCCAGATAAAAAGAACCCAATGGTGCGCGTAAAAACCATTTATCGATGTAGCAAGTATTTAAATAGTATATATATGTGTATATATATATATATATATATATATATATATATATATATATTGATGTGTGTCTGTTTGTGCGCGCACGTGTGTCTCTCGGTCTGTCTGTTATGTGAGCGTACGTGCGCGTCCACATAAAATGCACATATTATGTATTTCCAAAAGTTTATAATGTTAAAACGTGAAGTGCGAGAGACGACAATAGGACGATTTGTATAAGATTTATATAGATAGACGACTATGCGTAGTAGTTTTCTCGGACCGTGTTACGGGCAGAGATGCAAGCGATAATTATGAAATATATAAATTCTAATGATGAAATGAAGTTATGCACAAATATACAAGAGCTGACTGCTTAGCAGTGACCCTGTGTACGTGTACAGGACCCTGAATCGAGTGTATTATAGAAAATAGTTTATCGACAATTTATTACTCTCTCAATCAATATTACTTGCAACATTGCTATTTTTATTATTGCTGTTATGATTACCGCTATTATATTATTAATGAAGATAATAGCTTTTATTATTATTATTATTATTATTATTATTATTATTATTATTATATTGTAGTTATGAAAATATAGTTGTATAATTATTTACTATTACTGAATGTTCTATGAGCGCACAACATAATAAACAAATAAATAAACGAATAGATACCTACATATATAATTATTTGCATATGTATGTGTACAAGTGAATGTAGATTTTTTCAAAAAAGAAAAAAAGAGAAAAAAAAATTGATGTAGATATATGTATGCACCCAACGCACAAGTAAAGAGTGTTAATCAAGAATTATAGAAAGAAACAAAGAAAAATTTATTATGTGTTTGATGTGTGCGTGCGCGCGCGCGCGCGCGTGTGTGTGTGTATGTATGTATGTGTGTGTGCGCGCGCGCGTGCGTGCTATGTGTGTTTCTATTTCATGACTGAAAAAACTTTCACGTAGGTTCCTCGTTTGTTTATTTGCCAACAATTTTGTTTTACCACGTGCGATGTTTTTCTGTATTTCATTGGAAGAACAGAGAGAGAGAGAGAGAGAGAGTGAGTGAGTGAGGGGGTGGGCTGGAAATAGAGTAAAAGCAACTTAAAGGAAATGATTTAATGAAGATACGTTATTTGTTGATTTTTACTTTTTTCATAATGTAAATTTTTTCGGTGTTGGGATGCACTTTTTTTTTTTTTTTTTTTTTTTTTTTTTTTTTTTTTTTTTTTTTTTTTTTTTGAAAAACAAAGAGATAGAGAATTCTAATTGTTTAAAAGAATAAATAGGGAAAAGGTAATGGCGCTCGTCTCTCGAACGATTCGCAAACGGTGTTCGGGCTGCAATTATTTTTCGCCACGCACGTTATACGGTACTGCGATGGACAATTGTTGATTTTGTCAAGCTTTCGTATTCAAATCAAGCCGAAAGCAGTATTGGTCTTCCGCACTATATTGTTGCAACTGTAAAAGTTTTGCGTGTACATGTGTTTAAGGGCGTACGAGTTATTATAAAGCATGATAGCCGCGAGTTTTGTAATGAAAAATTTAGTGCTGACGTGAAATTTCAGAGAGAAAATTTATTTAAATGAGTCCATGTATAGAGAACGTATTTATGCGCTCGGTTATCGTTTAACCTTGCAAAATGTGGTCCAATCAGTCAAGCGTGTTTGCCACCAGCGTTGACGCCGCCACGTTCTAATCTGACGCATTTGAGAGTTTTGAAAGCGAGGTTCCAAGTGTAATTAATTGCATATCTATACTTTCCAATCATGTACATAAAAGTGCAGAAAACGGTTAAGCGTTTGAATGGAGAAAGAATAATGAGAGATAAAATAATAATAAAAAGAAAAGAAAATAAAACAAACAAAAAAATAAATAATTAATAAAATAATTATTATTATTAAGTGGCTAGATGTTAATTTCAAGTTACAAGTTAATGTTACTAATTGGTAGGAGTCCATTAAAATTAAATAAAAACTTATTTTATTTACACTTTATCAGACTAAAATGTGATAAAAAGTTTTAATTATTCAATTACGAAAGGTTAAAACTCATTTATTTTCTTATAGGATTGTTAAAATGCATTGCAAATGCTGTGTTTATTTTGGTGTTACTGTAAACACTTATTACAAATGTATTTATATATATATATATATATATATATATATATATATATATATATATATATATATTTTTAAATATGAAAAATAAGAGAGAAGGAAGAACATAATGTATAGAAAACTTACTTAGCTCAGACTATATAGTTAGATATTATTACTTTGTTTACTGATTTGTTACTATTTTTACACTTATGCAATTATTGAATATTTGTTAATTAAAAATCTTTCATCTTTATCATTTATAAAGAAAAATAATTATTTAGATTGTTCATAATCTTTTAAATTAACACGAAAAAAACAATTAAAAAGTATATTTTTAAAATGTAAGCAAAAAAAAAAACAAATATATGCGCGCGTGAGTATGTGGATGTGTATGCATATGTGTATTTCTTAAATGCTTATCTGTTTTCTGAGAGAAGTCATCGCTATGAGAATGCAAAAAAAGAAAAAAAATATATATAAAAAGAAACACGAGCAATCACGCTTTCAAAGTGAAATACCTCGTCGACGTCATATCCTTTGGGTTTATTAAATGCCCATTAGGCGCGATCGTCGACGAGTCCTCGTGAATCGTCAGACTGAATCGACGGTTGCGCCGAGTCGCCGTTGAAATTGTTAAATTTCTTAATTTTATTGCGCGCATGTAACGGCAAACTTTATTCTATCTACGAGGGGAAAAAAAAAAAAAAAAAAAAAAAAAAAAAAAAAATTCTTCGATACTCGCACATTTACGAACTAAAGGAAACTTGTAGTTTATGTCGGTGTTTTTCTCTTCCATGTATTATTAAATTTGCGATTAATTCACAATAATGTTGTAGTTTTATACATATTAATATTATCGCTATTACTTATATCGCTATATCATTATTCATTATTATCATTATTATTATTATTATTATTATTATTATTATTATTATTATTATTATTATTATTATTATTATCATCGTCAGATAACGTTTATTACATTATTGCTATAATTTTAATAATATTAATAAAATAAAAAAATTGTAACACCGGGTACTAGGTAGCGCGGTTAAGTTGACAAAGTAAACGCAATGTAAGGAAGCACTAGTAGGCTTTAAAAGCAAATATGGAACGAGGAGATATATTATGTATATGATTTATATTTTGCCGTGGGGTCCTCGCGGTCTCGTATTATTATAATTATTGTATTTTTCACGATGCATATATTTTATTTAAAACCGCGCTAAAGCGAAATAAATACACACATTTAACACATAAGCACGAAATGCTGGCTCTTTTCTTTCGTCGCACCCCCAAGTTACATAGTCTCCCCCCCCCCCCCCACCCCCCCCCCCAACCCCAAACCCCAAACCCCCGACCTATTTTATTTTCTTTTATCATACGTGCGAAGGAGGAAGAAAGCGCGGCAAATGATGATTCACCATTGTTATATGTATAAAAATAAAATAAAATGCGACACAAGTCGACCAAGATATATTGTAATAATAATTTTATCGTCACCTGAGTAACAGAGCAAACCACAAAACGCACCGGCGCACGATTATTTTTTATTTCTTACCAACGACATTGTAACGGCAAAACGCGACGAAGGGCCCGAGCTCTTGACTGGAAACTTTTTAGTGTTTCTTTCTTCTTCCACTTTTTCCTCTTCTTCTTCGACTTCGTCACTTCTTACGATTCTTCCAGAATAGCGAAACCTTAGGCAGATGATTTATATTGCGAGCTGCAAAATGATAAAGATATATATATATATATATAAATATATATAAATATTATATATAAATACACATATATTTTATGTTATGTAGCATCTACGTCACGCTGATGGGCGATGCACTTTAATAATAAATAAAAAAATAAATAAATAAAAAAACAAAGCGTTAACATAACGAATAATAGCAATAATATTATTTCATTATAATATTACATATTGTAATACGAGAAACGAGGAAGAAAAGAAAAAACTATTAGCAGAGAATGTACGGTAGAGCTATAAAGAAGCTGTCTCGGCCTTTATTATATCCTGGCGCCTAGTGGCAATGGAAATGAATTTAATGAATTTAAAAGGAAAAAAGATAAAGTTGAAACATTGATTGTAATAATTGTCTTAATTGTATTTGTTTTCACCAAATTGTAGTTTCTTTGTAACTCTTTGTGATATACATTGCAATAGTCTATCCGACCAAGCGTTTCTTGTATCGATAACCACATCCTTCTTTAAAAAAAAAAAAAAAAAAAAAAAAAAAAAATAATAATAATAATAAAATAAAAAAAAATATACAGATATATACATATATATGTATAGAGATATTTAAATACTGTGTTTATATTACGTAATAGTGTACAAAATATAAGATACCCTTAAATGTTTTTACGCATTCCCTTGAACTTCCAATCTATTTAAAATGAATCCTCTTAAGGGTTACATTGTATATGTAACAATAAATACTAACAATAATTTACATAATCCGTTACATTAGGTTATATTAACTATGATTGCCCACGACTCGAATACCCCACCCCCCTGCCCCAACCCCAATTTCGCAATAATAATAGCAACGTTTTAACCATTAATTAAAGTAGATGTGCACCAGGAATTCCAATTATCTCAAAGTTGAAATAAACATTCAATTATTATTAATTAATAATAACGATTCAATATCAGAGCTGCTACTGCATTCAAATGCCGTTCTATTGCTCAATAGACGTAATTACTATTTTTTATTTATTATTATGACATACTTACAGCATTGTGAGTCTGCAAAATAATTAACTGATGTATGCAAATGAACTTTTAATGTATTTCAAATGACGATTTTATTTCTAATCCTTTCATTATTAGCAGCTCAAGATTAATCAATCTTTTCAGATGGATGATGCGTAAGCTGCTACAATCTTATGGATAATTTAGCAAATAAATCAACAGTGTCTATTCAATCATTCATTTTCACTTATAAGACGTTTTGAAACATTAGCAATGATAAATCTTTTTTAAGATTTTATCGCGGATAAAATGTTCCGAGCGAACGATTTTAAAAATCCATTTCCAAAAGACATTTTTAATTATAAGGTCCATATAAAGTCCATAGCTAATTAATTCATTAAGTAGAACGTATGATCGTTATTATTATTTATAATCGGCTGTTTTTGCCAAGAAAATTATGGTGAATGTTTATATAAACGTAATTTCTAGTTGATATGCTGTTTGCCAATTAAAACTGCGTTCGTTTTGATAATACAATTTTCGCTTGAAAAAAATTAGCTCGTCAGGAGCGTTTAAAATTTTGATTTTCGTCAGTTTTTTCACAATTACTTTGAAAGAATCTTCGTTTAATTAATTGAAGCTTAAACGGCACGAATATCAATTAAATTCCTCAACGATCGATCTCGCGCAATTCGAAACTGATAACATTGATATAACGCTTCGATAACAGTTGGCGAGTAATTAATCAATGGAAAATAGTCGATTTCTTATTCACGAGGATGTTTATAAAATTTAATGTAGAACTCGTACACGAGCGGTCGTTTTCACGAGTCCGTCCGCTCTCTCCCCTTAGCTACAACATGCCGGAGAAAATTAGAGCAAAGAGGGACCAAAATACTATTCACTGACGAGAAAGTCGTCGCCGAGTTTGCCGAAATGTGCCCACTCGTGACGACAGTTCGGCGGTGACGGAAGAAACCGTGGTGGATTGGAAGAGGAGGAGGAGGAGGAGGAGGAGGAGGAGGAGGATTGGGAGGGGGTCTGGAAGAGTCGTTGTTCAATCAAGTCTGACCAAACGATATTCACCCGGGACTTCTGCTTTTTTCAGGCAGATTGCCCTGCCTACCGAGCGACACGACCTTCGAGATCTGCAACTCGCCGGTGATCGCCTACGCCGGGCAGCGGCAGTACTCCGAGGACCTGGAGAGCGAGGAGGGCGAGGACTCGGGAGGCGAGCAGCGGCCGAGGGAGCGAGTGGCCCTCGGGGAAGAGGAGGCACGCAAGCCCTCGTCGCCCTTGCCGGGTGGCGGCCTCCACTTCCTCACGGACGAGCGGAAGCCGCGTGGGGAGGCGACCGCGGAGGAGCCCGGGATAACGGGAGCCGAGCCCGAGGTCCGCAAGCAGGTTGGTTGGCACCCGAACGCCCTTAGGACGCTGGCGAACACGGCCATCGGCCACAGGAGCAGGCGGCCTGGGGACTCGCACCAACGGCTGCTCGCGGCCCTCGCGCGCGGTCGAGCTCGACCTGGTAACGGTTGCCGGGACACCCCGAACTACCTCTACAGCGGCCGCGTCACATCCGTCCTCAGACCAAGGATCTAGGTGTTTTCATCCTCCCTTTTATCCGCGACCTCGCGCCCATCATCTCCCCTCGTCTAGCCTCTCGTTGTCCGTCGCTCTACCTCGATAACTTTATTGAAATTACGCCAATAGGAGGCGAGTCCATTCGATTCGATATAACTTGTCCCAAGCGGGACACGAGTCACTTTTCACCTTTCCTTCTATTATTCTCTCTTGATTTTCACCAGAATTTCGACGTTTATGTGCAGTGTCCAAAAGCTCTCGCACAGCTTACGTTTCATTTTACAATGAAAATGTCATATCGCTTAGTTACATCGGTATCCTCGTGATGCTTAGCTTAGCCGTAGCTTTTTTTCTTCTTCTTCTTTTTTTTTTTTATTTCTATTTTTATTTTCTTATTTTCTTATTTTCACTATCTCCAAAGACGATTAATAATATGTAATAATTATTGAATGGGCATTTGGATGGTCGAAGAGTGTGCATTAATCGCCTGCAAATTAGATTCGATCCGATTATCCTGGATTGAAAAGTTTAGTCTTTTCTTCTCGACTCTCCATGTCGTCTATGAATATTTAATACGATACTTCGAAGATTTTCCCATGTGCTTTCGGACAATGCGTCAATTAACATTCGATTGTTCCATGATAAACGTTACTACTGTCCATAAAATATAAAATCGGAGAATACTGGGTGATAGATATTGACATTTAATATCTCGTTGAATTAATGAATTTGCTTCTATCATCAGTTGGTATGGTCGGAAAAATATTTGTTCCCATTGTGACTTTCTTTATTTGTTATGCGACATAAAGGCAGTTAGTTGTTGAGTTGAATCGCGTAAAAAAAAAAAAAAAAAAAAAAAAAACCTTTTATACACTGTTTTGAGATTAGAGTGAATAGGGGCGAGAGATAAGTTTGAATCGAATCCAGGTGCATTTAAATTGCGCTGCTTATAATAATAATAATAATTTCAGTCAGAGAGAGATCGACACTTACTTATAATGAATGACTCACTCGCTAATAATTCAAATTTCAGAATTCAAATTCTTTCACAACTTTGGGCGTAAAAAATGCCCTACGTATAATCGAGGCTTCCGTTGTCTGTCGCTTTTTACCTTTTTGCATGTTTTGAATATATATCGAGCAATTTTATAAAGTGAATAAAATCGGTATCAAGCGATGTGGATTAATTTTCTTAAGAGATTTGGAAAGCTCGTGCTTGGAGGTCTTTCGTTTCTAGTCAATCAATTATTTCTAGTCGATCGAGCAACTTGTAGTTGACGTCTACCTGATCGGCTCCTCCTCATTATCCATGGTTTTGCTAATTTATTTATCAAATTAGTGTCTCAGGGACTCTTTGACTTCTTGTCACAATTTTATAATCGTTCAAATTATACAATATATAAGGCATAAAATTCTTGAAAGTGTTTAGAGTAATATTCGTTCGGTTGTTGATGGTCCTTTATTAGGACACAGGCATTTATAGACACAGGATTGGGCGTCGAAATGCTTGAGAGGTATTAGAAACGACCGTATAAGAAACATTTATTAGACAATTCGATATGTTGTTGAGTTAAGGAAAAATTTGATTTCTTACGATTAGTAGAATCGTCGTTGAGAGACAATATTATTGATTAACAGAAGCTCATAAACACGACTTCACATCATTTTACACGTACGATTATGACTTCTCTCTTTTATGAATTGGATACCGAATCCAAACGTTTATTAAAATTCTTTAATTTACGATATTATTAATTTTGTTAATATTAATCGATGTAATCGTCGTAAGAGCTACCATTCGTTTATCCTTGTAGATTTATGATTATAAATGCTCTTTCCAAACGAATTAGAATATTATAAAGATTTTCGTGTGATTTTTAAATAATTGTTTGAATTGGAATTGATATTATGTAAAGAGAAATAAATCTCTTTGTCTCTATTGAAACGTACGTTAGGTTTTTTTAATTCTTTCAGTCGTATTTGTTTGGTATTTCTTTGTATGTTGGTTTATTATTTATTATTATATTCGTAATAAGACATGGAATGTTGAAATTTTATTGAAACACATCTTTGGTAACGAAAGAAATAAAGTAAGACTAAAGTTTCATCGGTGACTATGAGTTTATGAGAGTGAATGTCTGATTAGGATTATTATCGTTCCTTTTCTCGTGAAGAAAGCTCGTGATAATTTTATTTCGTTCGATATATTAAAACTAAATTAAATGAGAATATTATCATATGTAACGCGTGTATATATATATATATATATATATATATATATATATGTCATCTCTCATTATCTAGACATATGGCAAATTCATGCTAATTATCGCAATTATATGGTATTATAATATAACATATTTCACCATACGACGCTTAATCAGTACTCGTTCATTATTAGATTCGTCACTCTGTGCACAGTTACTGATATTTACCCAACTGTTTCGCGTTATGAAAATATTCACAACTAATCACGCACACAAAACGCTTAAAGGAAATCAAAGTATCACAATAATTTCATGCTTTCTTACGTCAAAATTGCAATACCTTTATTAACATGTGTGTTTGTAATTATAAATAAATGTTATTCGTGTCTATTGATGTAAGAGATATTTAATATGCCAAGAACTCTACTATTTTATTTATTATTTATTTATTTATTTTTTTTATTTTTTTTTTGTCTTTTGGAATGTAACACATAATCAAAAGCCCTATAAAATTGTTTAATTATTTTGTCAATCTTATTTCTGAATCATCCGTAAGGTCAGTAAAGTTTGATAATTATTCATACTAAACGATTTAAGGTGTGGGTGTTTGAGAAATATACAATGACATATTTAATGTTTCCCGTAATAATCAAACGACTCAATAATAATACGTGAGAATCAAAGAATAACGATTTTGAACGAATTAAGCTGACGATTAATGCATTGTTCCTCGACTGCCTATTATTGGTCAAGAATTTCAATTTCCTCAACAGCTCCAAGTTATTCTTACATTCTTACGTAACACGTTGTTGCATTCTAAATACGCGCGCCACTCGAAACCATCACCAAACGCTCCCAAGGCATCGTAAATGGTAACTAATCCATCGTCGCTAAGCCATAAAATGTGTGTAAGAGCGAGCGACGACGACGATCAGCGAGCACCGAGAGCAAGGTAGAGATAAAGATATAGATAGTTAGATAGATAGATAGATAGATAGATAGATAGATAGATAGATAGATAGATAGATAGATAGATAGATACAGAGAGAGATAGAGAGAGAGAGAGAGAGAGAGAGAGAGAGAGAGAGAGAGAAGTAGGAAAACGTGATCTGTTTGCGCAAGCTGCTGGAATACCTGATCCAGAAGGATGGCTCGGTGGTGTGCAAATGGTGTGGCGAGGTGCTGCCCTCGCGGACCCGCTGGTACCGGCACAAGTACAAGCTCCACGTGACGACGCAAGTCGCCCAGCCGGCGCCTCTCTTCAAGTGTCACAGTTGCAACGCATACTTCAAGTCGCGGAAGGGCTACATCGGCCACCTGAGCTCGCGGCACTCGCCCGACGACGCGGAGAACGACGAGAATCGGGAGGACCCGCCACCCAATAGCAAGAGCCCCGCCGGGAACAACGGCAGGCCCAGCGCCAGGAAACCCGCCGACGTAAGCCAAGCCCCACTGACAACATCCGCAACTCCCCGTAACGTCTCGCGTCTCCCATTCAGCGGGGCTTCCCGATGCGCCAAATCGGCCTCCCTCCCGCTCCTTCCTAAGCCCGCACCATTCGGCTCCCGCCACCCTCGCCTCGTCAACGCATCCTCGCATCGCAACCAGAAGCCAACTGGACTCCAATCGAAGCTCGCTGGCTCGCGCTCACCTCCCTTAAAGCGCTCAGAGACCCTTTAGAGGACTGTCGATCGAACGTCTCCCAAGCTCCGGCCGACCTTCCCATAAACCCACCCCACAAACATCAAACGATCGCGATTTTAGCGGCTACCGGATTCGCAAGCGTCGATCGGTGAGTAACGCCGAGCCACCGGATCGAAAAAGCGTGCTCGGAGCTCGACGGAACTCGGCCACGGCGTTCCTGTGCCCTCAAGCTTTCAGTCGCGCATCCAAAAAACTTCGCTTCGAACGGGCACATTTTTCCATTTTGTGTCTGTGGTGTTATTGGCGAAGGGACGCTGGGCGACTCCCGATTCCGCTCGGGCAATGCGCGTTTATTAAAATGGCACGACTTACGACACGATGGTTTTGCAAATTGCCGTTATGCCGTTTTGTATGGTTGGTATCGAGAGGCCTCGAACCACGTAACGCGTCATCCATATAATCATTCGCAGTAGAGTTGCAAAAGCTTATGCTCCTCGAATGCCGACAAAACTCCTCTCTGCACGTAGTCGTCGGTCCTTTTATTATCATAAGTTTTACTTGTATTATTATCATATTACATGTGCAATTCATTAGGATTAAGATGAAAAGTGCAACTTTACTACGTTTTTCGCGATTCATTATATATAAATGACTGCACAATCGTCGTATACCTTCACGAATACAATGCTTATGCAAAACCTGCATTAATTATCGTAGATGTTCATCGGCCAATGCGTGCAATGTTTATGTATCGTATATGTTTGTCGTATACGTGTGCACCCTTGCAATGATTATTGTTCCATAAGAAAGCCAGATCCTAAAGCGTGGATTTGTTCGTTAAATCGATGTAGTATAATTTAAAAGACGAAAGGAATAGAGAGAGAGAGAGAGAGAGAGAGAGAGAGAGAGAGAGAGAGAGAGAGAGAGAGAGAGAGTGGTTTCGATGCGGTAAGATTTAAAGAAACTTTAATGAAATGAAATTTTGTGCCCGATTATAGAGACACAGGTATGGATAATCACTTGTGATGGTTTTTTTCCCAACAATTACTTTCGGAAACATTGTACAATCTGGTTTCTTGAACCTGCTATATATATATATATATATATATATATGTGTGTGTGTATGTATGTATGTATGTATGGCCATACACACACATATTATGCGCATTTGTTCGCTCGATGCTTATAGTTTGCAATTTGTTAATAAAATGGTTTTTTACAAAAATAAATTAAAGTTGTTTTGCATAAGAAAATCCCTTTTCTTTTATTCTTAGTGTTTTTTTTCATTATTAGCGTGGATGCATGGGCGTAACCATAATACCAGATTTGATCATTTCTCGCACGATATTACATAATTCAACGAAGATACACTGACGCGCGCGTGCTCGCGCACACACGCATACATTTTCTTATCATACTTTTTTAATATAACTTTTTTACGCATACTAATTTTTTTAACCCCATACGTATATATGTAGGTATGTATGTATGTGTGCGTAGGTGTGTGTAATAATATATTTTTATTCTTCCTCTTCAAAGCTTTGTATATTTATTTCTTAAAAGACCGTATCTTTTGTTATTATCTTAGTAAAGTATGCTTAGTCTTTAAGGTTATTTATTAAGAAAAACGCTTTGCGCTATGTTTGCTATACGAGATTGCATTGTGTCAAGGATATGTTATTAAAATATTAAGAGGCACAATAGTAACGAATTCATATATTTTATCTTCATGCTCGATCCTTCAATATGTCTTAATTTCATATCGAGAGTACGGCATTCGTAATGAAATCATCTCAATTCTCATCACGCATCCGATAAACCTAGTACTTGTAGCTTGAAACCACCAATCGGCGTCTCGCGCGATTAAGTGCTTTTTAACGCCTTGGCTTAAAACTCGGTATTCATCGGCGAAATATTTGTCCAACTAAACGGCATATCGAAATTTCGTTAAACGTTTAAAACATTTACACCAACTGCCAATATTTGCGGCCCCCGTTATCCAATAGACGGCCTCTTCCTTCACCTCTTCCTTCACCTCTTCCTTCACCTCTTCCTCTTCCTCCACCTCTTCCTCCACCTCTTCCTCCACCTTTTCCTTATCCCCTCCCCAATCCCCAATCCCTACCCACCCCCCTCCCTACGAATTTTCATAGGAAATCCAAAACGACCTTCCTCATTCAACCTCCAATATAATTCTTTGCAATTGAATTCCGAAAGGTTAACGTCCGAATGCTAATGCACATTTAACCAGCCATAAAGTCAAAACATCCTACTGGCATCGATGCCCATTAAGCGAGTAATCTCTCAGTTGGCGTAGCACGTAACCAAAGCGCAAAAGCGTGGATGTATGAATGAATAATAATCATCATACGGTCCCGCGGCAGCTCGGGTAAACCGGGGACCCGATGCGCGAGCCCACTGCTGAGAAATCACTCGGTGCCCTTAGGGTGCAAGGGCAGGGAGAGGCGGTGACGCGGCCCCACGCAATCAGCCACGCACATTCCAAGGGCAGAGTTTGCGTGAAGCCGCGTCTCCGCGATCGAACCCTTTTAATCCGTCCTCGTTCGTCAGCGCGCGGGTGTGTGTGTGTGAGCGCAGATCGGCAAGGGCCCGGACTGGGAGCAGCAGCGCGAGAAGGAGGAGAAGCTGGTGGCGGACATAATCGACCGGGTGAAGCGGGAGTGCGAGGCGCAGGGCGAGACGGTAACTAGGCGCGGATACTCCAGGCGCTCCACCGTCATGAACAGCTAAGGCCGGCCCCCCCAGGACGGCGCCCCGGCCGCGGATCCACGTCGACGGACCATCTTCATCAGCCTCTGGCCCGAGACCCCGACTATTTAGCCGTTTAAGGGCCTGAGATAGGGTGAGACCAAAATCGTAGGTAGGATTAGCTCGAATGTCGATGAGCGGAGGTACATTGGGCCTTAGGCCCCGGTTACTCGCAATTGGGAAGGGAGAGACAGGGGTTTCACACCCGACTTATTCTTCCTTGGCTAAGCACGAATTTCGCTTTCACATTGTGCGTTATCCGTCGCTCAATACCAGTGCCAATCCAGTAATTTCTTCCTTTCTCCTTCTTCCACGTATTCTCGATTAATTAAGAACTTGCCACAGTAAGCCGACGATGAAGAAATATTGAAAGTAGTACGATGTTTCGACAAAACAATAAACAAATTCTCCCTCCAAAGAGTCACTCTATGTATAGAGCAGCTTTTAATCCCAATAATCCTAATCAATTGCTTTCACTTACGATATTCTCTCTCTCTCTCTCTCTCTCTCTCTCTCTCTAACTCTCATTCTCTTTCTCTATTTATCTTTCTCTATCTATCTATCTATCTATCTATCTATCTATCTATCTATCTATCTATCTATCTATCTATCTATCTATCTATCTATCTATCTATCTATCTATCTATCTATCTGTCTGTCTGTCTGTCTGTCTGTCTGTCTGTCTGTCTGTCTGTCTGTCTCTTACTTTCTTTGCTCGTCGTAGACCGAAGCCAACGAAAAGAAGGACGAAACCGAGCAATTGAATCTGGAAAATTATTAGAGGAAACAGGAGGAAATATATAACCGTACAGAATCATTTTGTTTATCCTTCTTCAGTCCATGTCCTATAGGAATAATTAAAAACTTGTAAATTGCAATTGTATTTATTTATTTATTTATTTATTTTTCATTTTTTCTTTCTGTTGTAAAATTCAATTGAATATGCTTTTTTAATACTTGTTAATCAACTACTTGATTATTGATATGAGAAAGTGCTCTAACGTTATGATTAACATTTTCAAACGTTTATTATCTCAACTTTCGATACACCGTATGTAAAAATAAAGAAATTTCTCTAATCGTTTGAATATGGAATAAAATAACCACGTTTTCTCTATTTTCGATAAGTGATTGTCGTGTATTTTCAATTATTAAACCATTTTATTTGATTAATTTAACTGAAACTAATGCTACTAGTGCTGTATATTTTGTATATTGAATATTGAATATTTTATATTGAAATTAATACACACGTATAGATTTTTAATTAAAATCCAATGGTATAGACAAATCGTGTATGATTGATAATTTTTCGATAAATTTGTTAAGAATGTAGTGTGCTCCCGTCTGTATACAAAAACTAAATCGTATTATACAATAATAATAATAATAATAATAATAATAATAATAATAATAATAATAATAATAATAATAATAATAATAATAAATAAGGAGGACCGCGAGCATCTTTCTAAATAAAATACAATGCAATTTCATCTAAATACATCAACATCTTTGTCTCAATGTGTTTATCGAATAAACTTGTGCCAAAGACAATGAAACAAGTATAAAATATGGAGGCTGAATTAACAATTACGAATGAATAAATTATAGAATATGAGTGATTATAAAATTGGGTTATTCGAAAGGTGGTGTAGGCGTAAGGAAGTTCTATCTCTATGTACTCCAATTTAAAACTTGTCTTCCGTATTGAAATGAGTAGAAAGAAAAAACAACAAATTATGAATACCAATTTTGTTCTTGTTGAATATTTACACGACGAAAGTACAACAAATTATAGTACATAATTTAAGCAATAAAATCAACTCAATTTGAAAATGTAAAAGTTTTGTTAGCGCCGTATTTATTATCAATAATATCATTAATTGTCATTTTTCGCGTACAATTCGTTTAAATTGAAAATTAGCCAACGAGAGAAAATATAAGAAACCTAATGTTAATATTTTTATTTAATGCTGACATTTCTTTCTATCTTAAGGAACATTAATCATGATTAGCTTATGGACTTTTGGATCATTATCATTACTAATCGTATGCGTTATATGGCTTAACATCCACCCGAAGTCCTTAATTGGCTTTGAAAATTATGTAAATCAGGCAATGAGTTAGATTAAAAGTCTTCAAGAATACGAAATATCACTATCAAAGATAATAAATTCAACCTTTATTTACTTAATTTGTCAATCAAAAGAATAGTATGAAATAACTTCAGTGTCTTACCGATTATAAAATAGATGCAATATTTTAATAAAACTTTATTTTATTTAATTAAATCGTATACATAATAAATAATTGCGTACTAATAAATAATTACGTAAATGATAGATAATTAATAAAAATGATAATATATCTATATCCGACTTGTAAATACCTACAAGACACTTGATTACTCGACTACTTTATCCATAAAATCAAAAATCACAAAATAAGGCTTAATTAATATTAATTCATTTACTCAGGGAGTTTTTCAATAACGAGAGAGAATAAATACTCATACATGAACAAAATTTGTAAAAACTACCGAAAAATTGGTGCAATATTTACATTACTAATAAAAATTATTTATTAAGTAAATTGCATTGAAATATAGTCAAATGTATTTTTTTTAAATATTAATAAGATAAAAAAAAAAAAAAAAAAAAAAAAAAAAAAAAAAAAAAAAAAAAAAAAAAAACAGAAGAGAAATAGATTTACCACATATTTTTATGTAAAAATTATAATTTTAACGACAAAATTTACGAATTTCTTTTCTTCTTCCCCAATCTTTCAACCACCTCTTCACCTCTTTTACGTTGAATATAAGAAATTATTCGTTAATCAAGTTAAAATCAGTGGTTTATAAAAAATTATAAATAAAATCTTAATTTTTCAATTAGAAAAAACTGGAATCGTGATTTAGTCTTTGGATTATTCATATCTAAAGAACACAAATGTTCCGGAAATGTTCGTAAATGTGTCTCATTTTCAATAAATTGAATACAATATGTGCAAAGGATTAATTATATTGTTGAATTTTCTTTTTATTCGAATAGAAGTGATAAAATTATGCCAAAAGTAACGCTACAATTTTAAAAGACAAAATTAATTTTTCCTTTTCCGAATTCAAAAATCGTTCCATTAGAATACCAAACTATTCATTAAATATTCACATTTTTTCAATGTAAATATCGCGTTTTTCGACATTAGTTAAGGTAATACACACACACACACACACACACACACATACACACACATACACACACACACACATCATACTTGTCTTCTTGTATTCCATTATTGAAATCCAAAATATATTGGGTAATTTGACGAACAGTGTAAGGCCAAAGTTAATAAAAAAAAAAAATAAATAAATATTGTCCGAAAGGAGTAGGGAGCGGTGCAAAGTTCCGAAATTAAATGTTCGTACATGCATATAAATGCGCAAAATGTACAATGAAGTTGTATGTCTAAGCAGTTTCTTGGCGGAGTATATAAACAATAATTATTGTAATAAATATTGTACAGTCCTGCATTAAATTTCCGTACAACCTTATACTTGGCTTTATATGCATAATTATTAATTTTAAATTATATAATAATTAAAGCATTTTAACGCAGTTTATTTGATTGATTGTATAATGTATTATAAATTTTGATATCGTAAGCATTTATTTACATTATATACGTATTAACAATTTATAAACTATACATCTTTTATTATTATATATATATATATATATATATATATATATATATATATATATATATATATAATTTGTCATTTTCGTTGTAGATTATTTTTGTTTTGTCCAATTAATTAGATTTTACTTGACACTCAATCAGATATTACAATCTGTCTTTTTTTTTTTTAGGAGAGAAATAAAATTAATAAATACGATATTATTTCTGACACTGGATTATCTTTGGTGTCAACAATAAATCTATCTTATATATGTATATATATAACATGCCGTGACACTGTGTGCGTGCGTGTGTATGTGTGCGCCTCTGGCCGGAGAAGCGGGCGATGTGTGCGCCTCTGGCCGGAGAAGCGGGCGATGTGTGCGCGTGCGTGTGTAAAGATAAACGTCAAATACGTCATACGTATGCAAATGATATGACAGAATTGTGAAAATTTAATGAAATATAATAAGATAATAATTGTAAATAAAAGGTTATTTTAGTTTAAAAAAAAAAAAAGTATACGTTTAAAATTAATGAAATACTGACTATTCATTATTACAATAAAGACAATGAATATAATCTTTATCAATAATATTTTCAATAAATAAACAAATTAAAAGAAAATGTAGCGAGTACTTTGACGGTATATAAAGATAATGTACAATTTATAAAAATTAGGAAATATAAAGTATATTTATTTACATATACGTTAGACGTAAATAGGATTTTTAAAAAGATTTGTAATTCTACAATTTATTCGATAATTATATGATTAATAATAATTTTCTAATCATTTCTTTAATTGCAGAATTGCAACTAACTTTAATTATTCCATATTCCTTTTGGGTTTTAAAAAAAAAGTATCACATACATACGTATATGTATATAAATATCAGTAGTATTAACACGATTACTAACGTAGAAATAAATTAAAGATTTTCATTAGTAAAATTAATGAAAAATCAGTGCCAAATATGCATTTTCCCAGGCGTACGACGTTTCAACGATAACAAAATATTCTACATTCGTTTAGAAGTGATACGAGCATATATGCTCAACAGTACAATCGCATAGACATGAAATATTATAACGTATATTCTTATCTACACATGTATAAGTAAGAAAGCTATGTGCGATATAAATTTTTTTATTTCTGTGTGGAGGCGCAGTGAGCTGTTGGTTAAAAATTTAATTTAATTGCAATTAATATCGAATGACTCAATTAATCGATAACATTAATATATCTAATTATTTTATTTCTAATATTTAATTAATTATTAGTTCAATTATTAGTTTTAATGATAAAATAAATTATTCTTAGAGTTTCGACGATTTTTAAAAAGTATTATATGCTTTTGTAATACATGTATGATTTGCTAGTTAAATTAATATCTCATGATATTCATATTTAATATCCATGTAAAAAATTTTTAATTATTACACTTGTAATAATTATATTCTTTTTTTTTCATTCTATATATATATATATATATATACAGATTTTTTGTTTGTTATTTTATTAATTAAATGCCAATGTACAAGTATATTGTACATTGCATATTGCCAAATTGATATAATTAATATTTGAATAAGATTTATATTTTAGTTATCAAGGTTAACGTTAAAATTAAAAAAAAAAAAAAGAGAGAGAAAAAAAAAACGATAATATAAAAGAGTAAATAAGTACATCGAGATTTATGTAAAAGTAAAAATGCCAGTTCATATAATTTTTATACGTATTAAGCTTATATTGGAGTGCATATGGATTAGTTTAAATTGCGCTCGCTCGACTTATTATTCCTCGATAAAATCTGTCCATTTTTTGAAAAATATAACTATTTTATCCATTAGATATTGAATGGTAATATTGAACTTTAAGGATAAACTTTATTGCAGCGTCAATAAAATTCTAGGGATTGAAAAAATGTTGAATTACAATATCATTGATAATAAAATGTGACCACTGATTTTCACTTCTTAACCGTTACGAGTAAGTCGTTTATTATAGCGAAAGTTATGATTTTAAAAGCAATTTTAATTGAAAATGTTGATATAATGAATAAGACTTTTTCTTCTTCTACTATGCAACACGAAAGCAGTGTTAATGATAATTGTTCATAACGCTGTTCCCACGAGTGAATTATTACAATGTATTCGAATAGAAAGTGAATACATATTTTGAAGAAGATAAGATGATGAATAAGGCTTCTTTTAAAAATAATTTTCCTATTATTTTGAGAAAACGATATTTTCATTCAATTTTATAAAACTATTTTGCCCTCTATTGCCAAGCAAATAATAGCAATTGTTTATCAAGTAAAATTTCCATTAATTTCCATTAATGTAAAGATTTATAATAGTTGTAAAATGTTAAAGACATTATTTTTTTAAATAACAAATTCAAATGACTTTTCAAGTAGGATCGACAGTAGGATTGAAAATATACTTTAACTACAATCTTGTGTACGATAAGCCAAGAAATAAATTATCGAGTAATTAGACGGTTATGTGAAATTACAAATTTAATGAAAAACATTTGGGCGATGGCTGTTGTTGCTGCTACCGTTGTTGTTGTTGTTGTTGCTGTTGTTGTTGTTGTTGTTGTTGTTGTTGTTGTTGTTGTTGTTGTTGTTGTTACTATTCCTTTTATTTTCCGAGAAAATTAAAAGCTTGCCTGTGTATCGTTAAAAGACATCGTCTTTCTCGTTCTTATCTATACGCCAAGTTAATGTGATAATAAAATATCTATGTGATTTATATGATATTTAAGAATATATGTTCCTTATGCGCGTTTAGTATACTTTTTTTCTGTCGGTACGACAAAACTCATAGATAAGCCAAAATAGGTATGTGGTGTAAATATATTTATTTCTCTAAATTTGCACTGTGTAAAGAAATCTGCGAAATAATCAAGTCGATTAAGGGAGATAGAATGTTTTTGCCATTCAATCGACAGTGAATTAGATCGAATATTTATGAGGTCAAAATTAATTAAATTTTGTAAGTGATTTTGTAAAATTTGTACTCGATTTAAAAAATATATTTACAAATTGTGTAAATTGTGCGAAAGTAGATTGTAACAATTTCTCGACTTTGAATTTGAATTAAAGTTTCTTCTTCTTTTTTTTTTTTTTTTTTTTTTTTTTAAAAAAAAAAAACGTATATGATTATTTATGCTGTAAAAAAAATGAGAAAACAAACAGAGTGACTCGTCATATTGTAAATACAAAAAAAAAAAACGTAAACCTCTTATCCTTACTAAATCATTGAATGTTAAGTAAGGCATGAATATACGTTAATAAGGCTGATGAATGTTTCGTTGTTGGATTAATTCCGACAAAATAAAATTCTCAATTTATGTATACGTGGCCCAGTATAGCCGACATTGTTCGGCAAAATTCTCTCCGAAGTATTTTCCCGACAAACAATATAAAATTATATTAATAATATTATTAATAATAATAACAACAGTAATAATAATAGTAATAATAATAATAATAGTAATAGTAATAATAATAATGAATAATGAATAATTATAATAATAACAACAATAATAATAATAACAATAATAATAATAAAGAATAATAAAAATACATAGT
The DNA here is from genome assembly GCF_000503995.2 of Ceratosolen solmsi marchali. Classification (NCBI taxonomy): domain Eukaryota; kingdom Metazoa; phylum Arthropoda; class Insecta; order Hymenoptera; family Agaonidae; genus Ceratosolen; species Ceratosolen solmsi. Next base: position 13,122,686 of record NW_011948413.1, read on the forward strand.
GTAGCGGGTTAGTAACACAACAAATTCTTAGATGCTGGCGTACACGATACGTATCCATGTCTGTCCACAATAATTTATTCAGAGATATTTCTGCCACAATTGAATGAACTGTAAATTGGGGCAAAAGCTAAACAAAAACAAAAAACAAAACAAAACAAAACAAAACAAAACAAAAAAAATTAATAAATAAATAAAAGATCATTCGATACTTACGCGATAAATTCATTGATTTCATATTTCCTTATTGATTGCCCCAACGTCTTTAAATTGTCTATATATTCTGCTGGCATTTTACATAAATTGAAGAAAAAAAATTTGTAAAAATTTAAGATATTGTATTTTAAGCAAGAGATGCTTGTCAATTAATATTGACAACTGTATCGGTTTTAATGTGAATGAACTGGTCAAATCATAATGTTATGAATTGCCGATTTAAGCCAAGTTTACTCACTTAAATGGTTTAAAAAAAAAAAATCCCGTGTTTTGAAAATTATGTACGAAAAAAGAACAAAGAAAAAAAAGAAGATGAAAAACGTGATTTAAAGAAAGGATGTGAGTGCGAAAATCATATTTAGACTATATATATTGAAAATTAATTGAAAAAAAAAAATTAAGCTATAAAGATGAATATATCAAATGTGAGAGGGGGAGGGGGTAGGTGAGAGGCCATATTGAATATAAAATCAATTCCCAGAAGATATTAAATAGCAGCTTATAAAAATCAAGAAAATTGAGGTGTTTAATAGTAATAATGTGTACTAACGAACGAATGTAAAGCAAAATGTCACTTTAATGTTGAAAGACGATATATAATTGTATGTAAGTTGCACGAGTGTTGATTGGGGATGGGCGGGGTGGAAAGAAAGGTGCGGAAAGAAAATAAATATCGGAGAACAAGTTCGTGTTTGAATTTTTAATATCCTTTTACGTATTATCCTTAAATCCCATGTTTCTCATCAACTTATTTTTCATTCGTAATAGATTAAGTATTTAACAATGCACGATTTACTAAGCAATATAATTTCCCAATTAATTTTCATTTGTCAATGTGAAATAAAAAACTGTGCCCGAAGAAAATATAACGTCGAGTCGTCATAAATGTACAATTATCGTTTCAAATTGCAAGCTCGGTAAAATCTCGGTGGTATATATGTTAAAAATGATAAAATGTTAATGCTCTGTCATCGCGAAAATGATCGACAAAATTCAAATGTTAAAACAGAATTTCAATATTTTGCTCGTACGTTGCTCACAAATTTCTGATAAAATTGCTGAATTCTACAGGTTTATCGAGACTCGAAATATAAATAAAAGAAAAAAAAAACAAAAAAACAAAAAACAAAAAACAAAAACAGAAGAAGAAAAAGAATCGAACCAACTTATCCGCATTGCAATAATCAGTAATAAAAATTATTAATTTTTCGTCGTTCGCTGGACTTTCCCATATCAACTGCAATAATTATTTGAAAGATCCTTGCAACGGATATCACTATGCGCGTGAAAACAACTACTTTTGTTTGCAAAATATGATTTTTATTAATAGGATGAGAGGGCAATTCGCATAATCCGGCATAATGCGACCCAAGATAAAATTGGTAATATAGATCGCGAGAAAAAGATTACAAAATTCATGGGTGAAGCGCTCATTCTCGTACGTCGTGTGACACTCGCATCGGCAATTCCATGGAATCGGTTGCAACGCCTTTACAAGCTTTGTATGCCCGTCGTGTGGGCAAATTAGACATAGCACTGATCAAAAGTTTCCCCGAGGCTGTTTTTTTTTTTTTTTTTTTTTTTTTTTTGAGCTTAAGATTCACGAAGAGCTGGTAGGGTCCGTGGTGAAGATCTACACCTGGAACTTGTAACGAAATGGTCATTTGTCGTTCGTAGATCTACGACGAGACGAGTCATTGATACAATGTCCATTAAAATTCGTCTCCCTTTGTACGATAATCTAATAATCTGATCCACATTTACCATTAACGTATTTCTGTCAGTAAAATAACTTTTAGAAAATGATAAAATGTCTCATCGTGAATAAGAATATTAAGAGGCTGCTGTTACCAACGCCCAATAAACCAGTAAACGATTATCATGCCCAAAATAAAAATTATCGCTACTTGAAATGCCAGCTAAATAGGATAAAGATGAGAGAGAGAGAGGGGGGGGCGCGTTATGGTAGGAAACTGTTTTATCGGCCGACGTTGTATATCAGACCTAGTGATCCTTCACGTTTCTTATCGTTTTATTTTAATAACTTTGTACTATGTATACTATACATAACTGTAACCGAGGCATCTTAACGTTATAATTGCTTCGAATTTATTAGGCCCATAAATTTACTAGGTGACGCCGAGGCGGAAGTAGAGACCGCCTACTCCAGAATATGTATGAATAATGTATATTCACACATAAGAGCGCGCGCTCGCAAACAAATCTCCCTTTCAATTATGCATTTGGCCTTGTTTGTCGGGTTCAATGATTTACAGCTACTCGGCAGGCTCGTGAAATTATGAATTATAGGTCATTGCCGTGCATTTGTGTGCGTGTGCGTGGTGTGAGGTGGGTGACGAGGGGCTCGAATTTTCACGAAGAGATGGCGACTCGCCACTGCGGCGGCTTAAATCAATATGCAGAATGTCCAAGCGCACATTGCGCAACGTGTCGGCTTCGTTGCCTCGTCTAATCCCAACCAAACAAAGCATCCACAGGCGCTTAATGCACTCGCTTGGCTAACGATGCGCTCGGGCCCACGCGACCAAACGCAAAAGAAGAAGAAGAAGAAGAAGAAGGAAAGAAGGCGCGACGACTGGTGGAGAACGGTGAACGGTGGACGTCGTGACGATGAGGAGGGTCCGGTGAGGGGAGGATGAATGGGTCGACGGTCGAGGGACGAACGAGGACGGATGGTGGTAGGTGGCCGCCCCGGGCCGTGAAAGGGAAAATTTCTCGCGACAACGATTTTCATGGGCCCGGGGCTAAAGCAGCGGCCTCTAGCGGGAGGAGGCTGACGCGTCCCTGCCCCGGCCCCCGCACCCACCCGCCAACGAATTCCTCAGGCTCGTTGCTGCTCCTCGTTAACCTTACGTCTCGTTGGCCCTGGCAGGGGGAGAGGCACCGCGGGACACGGCGGCGTCGGCGGGGCAGGGACGCGCGCATCGCGCATCTCCGTTGGTCGCATCTGCGCATGGCGTAGCAGCAGCAGCGGCATCGCATCCTCCTCGCGGGCTTCCGTCTCAGCAGCAGCGCCGACGCCGTGCCCCCCCCCCCCCCCCCCCCGCCCCCCCCGCAACACAGACCCGGCCGCGCCACTTCTCCTCCGTCCTCCATGTTTTCTCGCGACGTTCGGTCGTGGAGCATAAGGAGACAGGAGCGAAGGAGAGCCGAGTAGGCCATCCCCCCGTTCCTTGTCCTCCATTCCTCTTCCTCCCCCGTTCTTCGTCCAAGTGCCTCGAGTCGTTGTCGTCGTTATCGTCGTCGTTGTTGTCGTCGTCGTCGTCGTCGTCGTCGTCGTCGTCGTCGTCGTCGTCTTCGACGTCGTCGTTGACCTGAAGGAGGCGGCAGCTTCAAAAGTACAATTTTTTGATACAGAGAGAGAGAGAGAGAGAGAGAGAGAGAGAGAGAGCGAACGAACGCAGGCGGGTGGACGTCATGTCGCTCGGCACTGGGCACCGCCAGGCCTGATATGTGCCTTGTAAGAAGTCGGCTGGAGCAGGAACAGAAGCGCGATAAGCACGCGAGGAGCTGTGCGCGAGGAGGCCCCGGGAACGGCGTCTCCGAGTCGTATCGGACGTTCGCGATTGTCGAGCGATCCGTGGGCCGAGGTATCGCCGGTGGAGGAAAAGGAGGAGGAGGAGTTGGTGTTGGTGTTGGTGTTGGTGTTGGTGTTGGTGGTGGTGGTGGTAGTGGCGGTAGTGACAGTGGTAGTTGCGAATGTTGTGAGCCAAGAACGAGATGACGATGCTCCTCCGATTGGTTGTGATCGCCGTGGGCGTGATGATTGCGTTCGGGCCGAGCTGGGCCCTCGGGACCAAGGACCCGCTCGCACCCCACGGCAAGTGCGAGCCCATAACGATCAATTTATGCATGGACATGCCCTACAACGA
>NW_011948413.1:13126817-13129294 GCF_000503995.2 Ceratosolen solmsi marchali
CTGAACCACCAGAAGCAAGAGGACGCCGGGCCCGAGGTGCACCAGTTCTCGCCGTTGGTGAAGCTCAAGTGCAGCTCCGATCTCAAATTCTTCCTCTGCGCGATGTACGCACCGGTCTGCACGATCCTGGACAAGGCTCTGCCACCCTGTAGATCTCTCTGCGAGAGCGCCAAGATGGGCTGTGAGAAGCTCATGAACAACTTTGGCTTTTACTGGCCGGAGAGCATGGACTGCTCCAAGTTCCCGGAGCACGGGAGCTCGGTGCTCTGCGTCGGCAAGAATGAGTCGACGCCCACGGAGATCCCGGTGATAGACGACGTGCGGCTGCCGGCCCCCGAGTTCCACCCAGCCCTTTGGGGCAACATTCACAAGACCTACAGCTCCAACGGCTTCATGCTGGGAGCCAAGGATTATGGTTTTGTGTGTCCGGTGCATTTCAAGGTGCCCCATGGACTGGGCTACTCGTTGAAAGTAGGAAACAAGGTCGAGCCGAATTGCGGTGCCCCCTGCGACGGGATGTTCTTCACCGAGAGGGAGCGCAAATTCTCCAGGGTCTGGGTCGGCACATGGGCAACTTTGTGCGCCGCATCTTGCTTCTTCACTTTCTTAACATTCCTCATTGATACCGATAGATTCAGGTAAGCGGCTCTCTGTGGTATAGTTGCCCCAAGAGGGGCAGCGAGCCTCCCAGCAATCTCATTTGCTTTTAAGCTTACACCTTGGTCCATGCTTTATTTCCTTAAATTTCTTTTTAAATTTCCTCTCCTCGTGCTGCTTCATCCAAAGGGCTGGTACGTAGTAGACAATTTTTGCAATTATACGGCAACTGTCATTGCTTCTATCTTGCGCAGACTAATAATTATTTAATACGATTACTGTCCTCTATGGAGCTGCGAAATATTTTGCTTTAATTTTCTCATCTGTTTTCAGAGGCTGAGCTTTAAACACCCAAGTGGAATGTCTTTGAAACTAGCTCTGCGTATCTTTCATTGTGCCTCCCTTGTGTCCAATCTCTACATTATCCTATTAATTTAACCGTTGAGTTTAATAATGCAATGAATATTTGGAGCCAGTCTCGCTGTTTTCCGACAAAGTAATTTATAACTCGATACAGTCTATGCCAATGTTTAGCTTCAAGTTTTCCTATTAATTTTAGCCTCTCGTAAGCCATAAGTTGACTCGACTTGTCAGAAGCATGTCCATCCGAGACGATGACAAAACGTAAAGAAAAAATGCTACTCGATATTAATTGATAAAATTTACTCCTTCCAGATACCCAGAGAGACCCATAATATTTTTATCCGTATGCTACCTGATGGTTGCATTGGCATACGTGGTCGGCTGGGCAGCTGGCAACTCAATATCGTGCAGGGAGCCTTTCCCACCACCCTTGGATATAAATATTCAGATGGCATCCACGATAACGCAGGGCACCAAGCACGAATTGTGCACAATTCTATTTATGGTCTTGTACTTCTTTGGAATGGCTTCTAGTATCTGGTGGGTCATCTTAACTCTCACCTGGTTTCTGGCTGCTGGATTAAAGTGGGGACACGAGGCCATCGAAGCCAACTCGCAATACTTTCATTTGGCTGCATGGGCTGCACCGGCTGTCAAAACAGTCTCCATTCTGGCCATGGGCAAAGTCGAAGGTACTAGTTAATCGGACATTAGGCGCCAAAAGTCCGATCCAAGGCCACGTAATTCTTCCTACCACGTGATCGTTCCAACAATCGCTTCTCCTGAAAGTGCGACTCTATGGTTATACCATCCGACTTTCTACGGCACTCTTAAGTCGTAAACAAAGATTATCCTTCCCTGACTTTAAAGCATTCCAGCGCCGAAAGTCCAGCGCGTTCGCAGCATCATTGTCGAGAAAACGATATCTCGAATTGCAATAATCGATCGTTAACGCGCCGTCTCTCGGACGTTTCGAATTACTTTGAAAACTTATTATTATTCTACGGGATTTGGGAATAAAATCGAAGGAGAATCGCCATTGATGCCATTCGATATTGTTGGACAGTGGCTTAATCAAATTATTAAAAAGTCGATTTCCACGCGGAAAATGTACAAAACGGTAATTAATAAGCGTATTGTAGACTTATTATATCCCGCCGCGGTGAACGTCATAACCTTTAAGACGATTGGGATAGAAATAACGCCAAGTACTTAATGGTGTGCGATAAATAGTGAAAAGCGTCGATAGATCCCCAGAGACGCCGGACGTTTATCCGAAAGGATATGGGAATTCGGACGTTGCGATTGCGAGCTGCACCTCCCAAGGCACACCCCTTACTAACCCTTCAAAGTAAGAAAGTAAGAAGTTAACAAAGACCATAATCGTGGTAAATAAATCAACAGGTGACATCCTATCGGGCGTCTGCTACGTCGGCCTCTGGAACGTCGAGGCCCTTCGAGGCTTCGTGCTCGCCCCTCTCTGCGTCTACCTCGTGCTCGGCACCGCCTTCCTCCTC
>NW_011948413.1:13129304-13129817 GCF_000503995.2 Ceratosolen solmsi marchali
CATTCGCACGGTGATGAAGCACGACGGCACCAAGACCGATAAGCTGGAGAAGCTCATGATACGCATCGGCATATTCTCCGTCCTGTACACGGTGCCAGCGCTCATCGTCATCGCCTGCCTCTTCTACGAGCAGGCCTACTTCGACAACTGGATGCTCACCTGGAATATGGAGATGTGCCTGCGCCCGGGCACCCAGAAGCTCTATTCGATACCCTGCCCGGTGGGCGATAGGGCGCGCGACCTGGGCAGGAAACCGGACTTCGAGGTCTTTATGATCAAGTACTTGATGGCCATGATCGTCGGTATAACCAGTAGCTTCTGGGTCTGGTCCAGCAAGACTCTCACAAGCTGGAGGCAGTTTTTTCATCATATTCAGGGGAGGCGTACAGACACGTACGTATAGATGGATCGGATGAGGATGAGGTCTGACGCTGGCTGATCTTGGTCGTCGTGGTGACGCATCGTCGAATTCGAGTTAATTGTTCATCGTCCATCCGTTGTCCATCCTTGTCG
>NW_011948413.1:13129833-13147087 GCF_000503995.2 Ceratosolen solmsi marchali
TCTCCCCCCCCCCCCCCCACTCACTCACTCACTCACTCACTCACTCACTCACTCACTCACTACCGCCGTTATTGCTTTTTCTTTCATTTTCTTTTTGTTTGTTTGTTTGTTCTTTCTTTTTTGTTTTTTTTTCTCTTAATAGTCTCTTATTGTCGTCGACACGAACCGATATAATAGAGACTACTCAGTATTTTACAGGGACTGAAACAATATGGAGGTGAATATTGATCTTAAAACTTCATTGTTCTCCATATACTGCCTTTATCGTCCTAACAAAACGACTGAGCATTTATTTGCGTATATTACGTAAAATAAGAGCAGTCTATAAATCAAACTGACTTTTAATGCTTTTTTGCACATTACTGATGAATTTGTAATTGTATTATTATTATAATTATTAACAATATTATTATAATTATTAACAATATTATTATAATTATTAACAATATTATTACTACTACTACTACAACTACTACTACTACAACTACTACTACTACAACTACTACTACTACTTCTACTACTACTACTAATACTACTAGTATCATCATCATCATCATCATCATCATCATCATCATCATCATCATCATCATCATGATAATTATTATCATTGTTCAATTTCTTAGTTAAAACACACCCTGAGCTCACTGAAATGCATATTCTTTGAGACAAAACTTACAATTGGAATGCTGAAAAGCATTATACTTAACTAGCATTCTCTTATGCATTTACACAAGATTAGCATAGAAAGACTTTGTACAGGGGTGACGTTAATAATAATTATTTCGACGATGATTATTGAATGAAAGGAATAAATAATTTCGATTGTACTATTACTAGAGGAGGTCATACGTGGCAAATTTTTATATCATCCTCGCGGATGCTTATGGTCGTTCAGGCGGCGACGGCAGCATTGTCCGTCTAGTAAATTTCGTCTGCTCGTTTTACAAACAACAAAAAGAACAAAAGGCCGCCGTTGCGCAGAATGAAAAAGTTGCGTGCCTTAGTGGTCGCGTAAGTATGATAGCGATCGTACCGGAATGAGTATACTGTAATAAGATTCTGCGCAATGCTTCTATACAATAAAATATTACGCATACATAGTCCGCTAGGTTTTGTCTATGAGCTTAAGAGCAAAAATAAAATAACATAAGCAAACAAATTAATGAAAGAAAAAAAAAAGAAAAGAAAAAAAGATAAGTTCAGGTATCGGGCATCGAGGAGATTATAGGACAAAATCCGACGATCGAGCTGCGGAACATCGAGGGTAGCTGTAATAAGATATCCCTCCTCCGTTGGCATTGCGAGATTGATCGAAGGAAACTGGATGGACTCTCGCTCGAATACTATCGCCTATCTTTATTGCCGCCTTTACCGGGTCGTAATGAGAGATTAAAGCCCCGGAGACCGAATATGCAAATTAGATTACTGGTGGTGAGCCCGAGAATCATTAGAGTTTTCTGGCTTAAAAACAAAAACAAAACAAAAAATAAACGGAAAAATTGACTAACGTAGTATGATGAGTTAGTTTATATTTTAAAAGTTTTCCTCTTTCATAGTCAAGTATTTGTTGTAACTTGTTGAAATGCATCGTTGATGAGAAAGTAATGTATATTTCATTGATTTCGATACATTTTAACATTTATATTATTGACTCGTAATTTAAATAAATTGAATACTTGCTGCCTTGTTATTAATATATTATAGGCTACATTGTTTAGATGGTAATGTAACTTTGTAAACGATGTTTGAGCAACAACAAAAACAAAAACAAAACAAAAATGATGCCCCCTATTTAAAATCTTGCATATTTAATTGAAAAAACGTGACGCCACAATATGCCTTGGAGCATTGATACTCAAAAGTCAAGAATTTAAATGTTTTTTTTTTTTTTTAACCATCGATCTACACGGTTATTTACGGATTCAGATTACGTCCTATCGTAAACATTTCGAATTTTTCTTTTATTGCTACTTCTGTTTTTGTGCGTGCGCGTGCGTGTGTGTGTTCCTCGCCAAACTGACAATCCTGGAACGAACGGGGAAACAAATTTAATAATCATTCAGCATACCAATTGTAATATTAAGAACACTAACAATTTCATTAAATATTCCAAAGTTTATATGACTTTGGAATTCATATGTAATAAATACTATTTCAGTTCCTCATATTTTATCAAATATTTTTAATACCGAAGTTTTATAACAGTTGTCATGGTAGCTATTTAGTGTTAAAATTTTTAAATTAATGTGCGCTAGGGATATTTATAGAGTAAAGATGATATTTGAAGAAGATTAAAATGACGTTTTTGAAATTAAATGTATGCTTAAGAAGGAATTCTATTTCAATTGCCAGGACGAGAAAACTTAAAAAAAAAAAAGAAAATGTCTACACACAATATTAAGTAACTGCCGTCATGTAAACTTATTTTTATGTAATGCATAATTAAAGAGTCACGATCATATTATATTGCTAATGCCAGTTTAACAAAGCTCGGAAATGATAAATAACTAGTTTTACGATACACATGGCTGAGATAGCAATTAATTTCTATTGCATTTAATCGAAAGACTGGAAAAACTGAAGGGTATTTTAAGTGAACTATTTACGGATAAATTATAGTTCATTGACTGATTGTTGAAGTAACGCTAAAGTTTTATCGAGCAAACGGATACGATAATTTCAGTTGCATTTGTAAGTTAAATTCCGAATCAAAAAGTATTTGTTGATTTTGCGTACTCTAGTTACATTTTGCAAATATAAAACAAGAATAATAAGAATGTATAACTAAAGTTACTCTCATTGCGTCCTAGTTCATTTGTATTATACATTTGAATTGTGGATGAGCCTTGATTTTCGTGTTCCTACAGAATTAATATGTTGGTAATAGTGATCTGAAAGTAAGTTAACGACTCGACTAGCCGAGGCGTACGTTTTGTTGTGTTTTTCTTAAATAAGAAAATTTTGTGCCAATTAGTTTATTTGAATTGTAAATTTCTCTCTCTCTCTCTCTCTCTCTCTCATATATATATATATATATATATATATATAGAAAATGTATATCGGGCTAAATGTACATTGCTTTTTATTTTATTCAAATTTTCATCTCATTCTTATGTGATGCTGCCAATTTTTATTTTAAATGACTTTCTTCTTATATAAAACTTTAATTTAAAGTAGCAGTTTTAAACATTATGGTGCCTGTTCTGAAATCAAAGTCAAATGAAAAATCCTCAATTTTAGCGTCTTCCATAATGTGACTGGAATTGCCGTTTTACTCTATTTTGTCATTTTGAAGTACTGAATGCCCAATGCCAAAAACATTCGATTTGATAAAAAGTCTCTTATTGCAGAAATTTTTATACTTCATTAATTGAAGTACTTAATAATCAAACTAACTTTAATGTAATAATCATTAGCATATTTTATTATTTTATTATTTTTATATTCACTTATTACGCCTCAAGCGTATTTATATAATATACATATATTGATTATCTGTATTTATGTATAAGTTATAACATTTTCTTTTATTAATATTAAGCGCTTTATGCAACAAAGCATACATAATAGTTAACACGTACATAAGACTTTAATCATTGTTAATAACAAGTTTTCGTAAATAACTTTTAAGTGTCGTTTATTAATAATCGAAAATCATGTTTACAATTTTATTCTCTACTTATGTTTAAGTAACGGGGGAAATAAAAACTACGAAAAAAATAAATAAATAAATAAAATAATTCATCGCCAATTGTGAAAAATTCTAACAGTCTGTATATAAGGAAGTTTAGTTTTAATCTGTAATATAATAAGATCCTAATACTCACTTTGTTCTAATAGAGTTCTAAAAGATCCTAATACAATATTCGTTTATGTATATATTGCAATCCTACATATTATTTTAAATAGCTCAAGTTATAAAAGTATGTATTTATCTGTTTGTTATCGTCCTTGTTTTTTGTTTTTTTTTTTTGTTTTTTTTTTTGTTCTTGTAATTTAAATACACTTTTTAACAATTAAATTTGATCAAATATTTGAAATTTCAAAATTTTTTTATACTTTTCGACACAAAATGTTTAAAAGTAAACAATCAAGGAAATGTGTTTTAAAATTATAAATTTGTCAAATTTATAAATTATATATATAGTGTAACTACTCGAATTAATATATATATATATATATATATATATATATATATATATATATATTAAGAATCCATTGAAAAATTTGAATAGATATTCTTATTTACAGTCATGGAACAAGATAAAGAAGTATTTTTACATCTTGACTTATTTGAAAATCAGTAACTTAGCAGTAAAATTACTTTGCGCGTATGGCCGACTAAACGATTTATAATGTTAACAATAATTGTTTCTATTGAATTGTTTCGTAAAAAGTAATTTGAAAATTCGTCCATTGAAACTATCGAGCTTTTGTAAATGTGAATCGTTTTAACGTTATGCTGTATCGCAATGAAAGGCGAATTAAAGTAATTTGAAAAAATGTTTAATTCATTGTAATTGATTGTGTACGAGGGTAGTGAAGCGTCGGTCTATGTTTAATCGTGACTTTAACTTTTTTTTTTATTGCTTTGCAGTTTATTGCAAATATTTTTCGAAATAACTTACTCCATATGCAAGTGTCGAAGTGCCTATAAATGCTTACGAGTGTATTAAAAAATTGAATAAATGTCGAACAATATACTCTGATAATTTTTACTTGTATATATAGCCTTTGTAAATAATATATATATATTAATTATAAAAAAAAAAAAACATTCCGGTATTTATTTAGTTTTGTAAATATTCACTCGCACCGACATATGTACATGGGGAATGAGCTTTTTCGAAAATTGTAATAAAAGGCTTTGCTCGCGGTCGAAAATGAATTTTTTCAATTAATTTTCATGCCAATTAGTATCATAGTAGAATTGTGTGAATTCGTGTCTTTTATCATAATAAAATTTTCATCAAATTCTTTCAAAGAACTCCGATGTTTAAAAGTTTGACAACAAGAAAATTTTGGATCAAAACCAACCTTGGTACTCCATCAGGTACCCTAGTCCTAGAACAAGACTTACATTACCAAGTCCAGTCAAGTTTTCTATTGATTCAAATGTCCCAGTAAAATTACTTAGTGTGAGTTAACAACACACAATACAAATCATTATTATTGCCTTAAACGAGTTAAAATTTTTCTAAATCGGTTGCTCTTGTTACAACAAGTAGGATACGTTGCCACCTAAATCACCTAATTATTTAGAGTCGTTACTTTCCATTATCCTTTACTCTAAAATTGCAATGCTATTCGTTGTAATGAAGAGCACGTGTCACAATTTCGACATAATTTTCTTTCGACTTTCAATATTTTCATCGATGACAAGTGACATGTCTTCTATACTCATATATCGCCCCTCATGCTATTGTATCTTATCATTTGTATTTCTCACTCCTTAAATTTAATTTTAACATGGTTAATTTTTTAGTAGACGGCAAAGATTTTACAAGTTTAATAACTCTATTATTATGTCTCTCAATTTTACTTAACTATTGTGGTAAATTATTTTTAAATTTTTAAAAAAATGAGAATTTCCTGGTCAAATTATTTACTGATTATTGTATTTTGAAGCCCTTTCCTATAAAACATGAAAAATTGCATTCGTTTGAATCAATTTAATCAGTTACGTCAAGAAAAATATTCTCTTTTATCAGCAATACAAGTATTGTGTCACTAATGCTACTAAAGTGTTTTTTTTTTTTTCAATTAAAATTATGTATTGCCTTTATAGAACAAATTGTGTTTCAGCTACTCTCGTATACATAAATAAATGTGTGTGCGTGTTGATGTTTAATGCACATGTTATAATTAAAGTATGTACAACGTTGTGAACAACTCGCGATTGGCATTTTATAAATAAAAATTTTATATTAAAATTAAAATAAAATTATTTATATATATATTCTCTTTATAAGAAAAACATGATACAATTAAAAAACGAAAAAAAAACGAATATATTATTGTGAAACACTGCGTGAACGCTTATATATATATATATATATATATATATATATATATATATATATATATCTTTTGTATAACTCATACTTTGTAGTTAAGGACTATTAAAAATAAAATTAATTACTTATAACTCAGTTGAAAATTTTGATTAATTTAGATGCAAAATACCGTATTTCCTTCAACAAAAAAACAAGTTTTGTGTATGTTTTTTATTTGAGGTTCAATGGTAATTACTAATTGTACGTTAATTCTTAATGAAATAATGTAAATTATAGTATGAAGCAGTTCACCTGTTGTATACATTATAAGTAATAAAAATATTGCATAATTCAAAATGTTTTAGAAATTTATTTTTATATATTCTTTCCCTTCTAAATTTAAACATGTATAGATATGGATATAGATTATTATTTATTAAATGATATTTTTAACTAAATGCAAAATTTGCAACTATTGAATTCTAAATAATAACTTAATAATCATATATTAAAATTATATACAAAAGACATTTATGTAGAATATAATTATTTTATTGCAATAACAAAAATCATACGATAAATAATTATGATAATGATGGATTTTGTTTTTATAACTGTATACATTGATAATTAATAATCACATTATAAATTTTATAAATGTGTTTTGTATGCCATAATTTTCTTCATAACCTCAATTTTAACTTATATAATTACAATAAATACATCATATTTTGTAAATATCGAAATTTCTTATCGAAATCGTAACGGTTGCGGAATATGCTAAGGTTCAATACCTTAATTTCATCACATTATCCTCTTAACTAAAGTACACGCGTCAGTGTATCATATCCTATCAATTTCCTATGAAATCAATAGAAATAGATGCAATATAGTGTGAAAAATCGCATCGAATTATAAAAGATGAAAAACACTAGTGCCCGTACGAAAGCGCATAAATTTCTCCATCGACAACTGGACGCTTATTAGGGCACCCAACGGTACAAATCTTTTTCCTCGATCACGCTGCTCATTTGGATGTACTGCGATTCTCCAATGATCTGAGAATATACTTCGGCGTCTTCACAATTTTCTTCCTTCTCAAGAACTTAAGAATAACTAACGTAGTGAAAAGAGTGAACGTTATTCTTAAATGAAAGATTAAATTGTTGATCTTGAAGGCAAGCCTAACTTCTGAATTCTCGTCGAATATCGAGTTGAGCTTCTCTTCGGGAAATGTGTACAAATGATTGACAAATCCTTTCAAGTCGACACCTCTACGGACAATAAAGAAATTTTTATGTAATATGATGATTATCTATTTCAAATTTATATTGGCTCATCTCAGCGTCGCTTGCGAATTGTCTTAATATGTAATTTGTATAAATCGTGGAGGAAAGGCAAGTTTCATTATCTATATGGGAATCAATTTAAATAAAACAGCTTGAACAACGATTTAATTTTAATAATACTTTGTGATTAAAAATAATTGCAAAAGAGACATTTTTCAAAAATATACGTACAGCAGAAATGCTTTATGCCTCGATGTAAATAATTTTGCATGTAAGGTAAAACGCCGAGCAGCAAAGGAAAATAAAAGAAATTACATAGAATTTTAATTTCTATTTTTTTTTTATTTTTTTTATTTTTTTGTTTGTTTGTTTGTTTGTTTGTTTGTATATAATAAGCTTCTGTATAAATTAAAAGCAACATTTATTTATAACGATAACGAATGATAGAAAGTGGGTGCAACTGACCTTATGATAAACGCGTACAAGATAGAAAAGGACAGCAGCGAAACGACGAAGTATGTGACTAAGATGCCAATGCCTAATTGCACTGCAGTAATCCTCAAACGGTCCTTCTTGCTTATGATAATTTTCTGATTTTTTATTTGGCAGTCTTCGGCGTTTGTTGTCGTTGCCGTCGTCGTCTTCTTCGTCGGTGTCGTCGTCGTCTTCTTCGTCGGTGTCGTCGTCGTCGTCGTCGTCGTCGTCGTCGTCGTCGTCGTCAGCGTTGGCCTCGTTGTCGTCGAATAGAAGCGAGCAGATTTAAAAAGACCTGTACCATCAAACATTAAAGCGTATATTTTTCTGAACTTCGTACGGATTAATGCATTTTTATAGAATTCTATGATCTTATGGCCATCGATTCTAAACATTAATAAACACCGTAATAATAAATTTATAAATTACAAATTGCTAAATAAAATTTGTAATAAAATATTACTATCATTGCTCGATAGCTTATGTAATAAATTTCGACTTATGCAATTCAAAGTACAATGGTTGAAATGTAATTTAATAACAACATGTATTACAAATATTATATTTCCTAGTACATAATGAATTATGGATTGATAATTATATCAATCAAAATACCAAAGCCTTGTTTTGTGTTGTAACAAATTTCTAATATGTTAAAATTTATATAATTCGTCATTACTTATTACACCATTGAAACACTCCAACACTAATCCGGACTCAATATTCGAAAAGATGTTAAAAAATTTCAATTATATTTTCCCTTATCTACAATAATTATTTTATAAATCATTATAATGTAAAATTAATACTAAAATGACAAGAAGAACAACAACGACAAAAAAAAACAAAATAAAAATAAATCTTTAAAAGTTGTTGGTAACAAATCAGATAAACTCCATAATAATTATATATATCATTATATAATGGGGATATTTGCACTTATAATAATCAATGTTGCGCGAAAACAATGTGTTAAACATTTATTATTGTTAATTTATATATTAGTGTTGTGTTGTCCCTTTCAAAAATTCAGAAACAGGCAAAAAAATATTTATTTGAAATTCATTTTGGTTATTTAGAGCATAATTATTTATAAATTCTATTATTCTATAAATATTGCTAAACAACGAGTTGAACGTAATAAAATATACTTTAAATTTCTTTAATCAATGTATGTATAATCATATTACATGTAATATTTATATTTTTGTTCTTATTAGTACGATTTAAGTTCAAATAAATATTCCTAATTTTTATTTTTTCTTACAAAAAAAGAGAATAACAACTAATCTTTTAGCGAATAAATTATATAATAATAATTGAATTGTACCGGTTAATTTATAGTATTTTTTATGAACTGCAGAATGTAAAATTAGATAATATTTATATTTTCATATTTATATTTAGAAATTATCATTGGTTAGACTATAATAATTTGCCATTTATAAAAGCATATTAATAATATATGCAATTCTTAAATTATGCCATTTTATATAACAAAGTCGGGATTATTTAATATAATTATTAATGATTAGTACATTAATAAGCAAAGAATTTATAGTATTAATAGAAATAAAGTATTTCCAAATCTGAGCGTCTGAATAAAGAGGATTTCATCGTCGACTATGAATAAATTTTCTTTTTTCTTTCGAGAATTTCGAGAATGGTAGAATATAGATATAAATTTCTGGACAGTAAGTTCAAAATTTAGCATTAAAATATAATGTACAGAACATAAACAGTTTTTAATCAAAATATGAAGAATCTAAATACTGTCGATACCAAGGATATATTAATAATTCGGGCAAATGAAATAATAATATTGCAATATTTATGTCTTTTTCAAATGTAACATTATCGCGAAAACAAATAACTTGGAGCTTAAATAAATTTCAAAGTATCTTTAGAATCATTGCTTTGAGATAAAAAATGACAAAATGCTTTGTCTCCAAATCTGTATCGAAAAAAATAAAATAAAAAGCACTGTATTTATAAATAATAATACAATTTTTAAATCGAATGCCGGAGTTTGTATTATTATTGAAAAGAAAAAAAAAAGAAAAAGTTCTTTCTAGTGTAGAAATTGGACCAACCTCACTGCTCATACTTGTAAGCATTCCCATCGATTCTTTACTTGCATTATCAGGAGAAACGAAGATGAAATATTTTAATAATGGCCCCTATTGAATTATTAAAAGAATCTCTGTCATCGTGTCGACTCAAGAGGAGATATTCATTAAACATCAACAGACGGTACGAACGACAACGCGAAGAGTCTCCTTACACACAATTACCCTGTTGTAAAACAATATTCATATATTTATTTATTATTATGATACAATGACGATCGCCTATCATTGCACCCAACTGGCTCGGTGCGCTAATTTTCTAATCGTTCTAACCGTTTAGGATATCGGACGTTGCCTTGGCACGATAAACGATATCATGAGATCCATGTGTGTCCTTGGCGTGATACTTGTCCATTCGGGCCCACTGACTCCCCGGCGTGTTGAAGTAGGTGGAGTGTCCGCTGGCCAGGAAGGGTTCGGGCACGTTGATCTGAGCTGATCCGTAGTCGTTGCGATTGACTGCCCCGAAGAAGACGTAGGAGTCAGACACGGATCCGTAATGGACGAAGGTCGTACCAATGTCGCGT
The DNA here is from genome assembly GCF_000503995.2 of Ceratosolen solmsi marchali. Lineage (NCBI taxonomy): Eukaryota > Metazoa > Arthropoda > Insecta > Hymenoptera > Agaonidae > Ceratosolen > Ceratosolen solmsi. The sequence continues at coordinate 13,140,249 of NW_011948413.1, forward strand.
GCCCGCTCCGACTTGAAGAAGCTCGACTCTCCATTGAGGATCTTCGCTGAGTTGGCTGGGTGTCCGGGTTTGGGCACATCCGGGTAGAGTCGTTGCACGCTGCCATTGAGCTGCTTGCTGGCCCGTGAATATCGAGAATTTGAGACTGAAACGCACCAGGTCGGTTAATCGAAGAGGATTCTCCGATATCGCGAGCACGAACGTACTCGTGGACTTTGTTACTAGGGGTTGCTGTAAGCCTCTTTAGCCTTAAATTTTTGTATTACGTGTGCTGTTGTTTTGTCGATGCTCGAAGCTTAATCGACGTTCGAACTTGGAATTTCCTAAGTACGATTGTGTGGCATTGTACGCACGATTATTAGTGATGTTATAAAAAAAATCATTCTACGGAGTTTAATGTCACTATTTAATAAACTTTATCTATTTTGATACTTGGCAATGTGATAACATTGACTTTTAGGATAAGCGTTAGAATTATAATTATAATTACTGTTATAAAGTTAAATTGAAAGAATCTTTGACAATAATTTGAAATTTTTATTTTTTTCGAATCATTCCTTTTTTAACAATATTATAAAATAATTCGTAATTTTTATAAATATAATACATTATAGGTTTTTTTTTTGTATCTTAGCTTACATTGCACTTTAGCCTTTGTTGGTTGTAATTTTTAAATTTAATTTTACAAAATATGTAAGCATTGGCGTTGATATATTGTATGTACTCTGCAGAAATTACAGAATAGGAATTCCATATAAATATTTCATATAATTAACAGTAGATGAAGACGGATGATAATCAATTAATTGGACTTCTGTTAGTGTCTTTTCATGAACATTTTCTTTAATTAAATTAAAAATTCATTCGTATTAAATTTTTTACAATTTCATAAATTAATTTTATAAATACAAATGAAGTATAAATATAAGTACTTGTTGTTAATTATGTATTCTATTCTTTTAAATGTCGATGACTAATTTATGCGTTGATAAAATTTAAGGTAACGTGCAACTGTCGATATTATATTTATATATTTAAGAGTAGCTTTATAATTTACTAATTTGTATTATTATTAACAAAGCAACTTACATCTGCAATAATAAATGAATAGAAAGCTACTGTTATAATAAATAATATTTTCTATGAATGATAGATTATGTTTACAAAATGCTTAAATAGAAAGATCATAATATAATATCAAATGTAGTTTAGCTATAAAATACTTTAAAGAAATTTTGAAACTTCCATTTGCTACAACATAATCTTTACAAAAAAGATTTTTACAATTGTTTTTACATAAATAATTGTTTGTTAAGGTGATTTAGCAACTATTATTGAAAAAATGTTACGACATTTTATCACGCTTAACCAAATAGTAATATCATTAAATTTAATATAATGTTTTACCTTTTAACGAATTATTATACAAGGAATGGATTGTTGAAGTGAATTTCATACTCGAAACGATTTATCTGAAACTCTTCGCACATATTTTGTAAATGTCCAAATATCAATTTTTAGGTTAGCTTTGCCGCTCGTCATAACACTTGAGAATTAAAAATTAAATTAAAATAATCAAAAATAATTATCGTACCTGTGCATAAAGATTTCACAAATAGAGTTGTGAAATTGACCGAATGGCGGATTTGCAATAAAGCCATATTTTTCGTATAAATTACGAAATTTCCTTTTCGGCGGGTTCACCCACAGATGCAAAGTCTAATTTAATAAAAAAAAACTATTGAAATCCTAATGAACCTTAAAGAAAACTATTCCAAATCTCTCAAGCCATCTATTGATAAATAGCATGTGTAATTTCTCTTCTTTTGTAAAAATATCTAATTGTTCTGATTGTGATTCGCGACCTTCCTCTAGCAGCATGGAGTTTACCTTGCACTTGATTCATAAAACATAAACACAATAAAATAAAGAAAGAGCATCATGTAAAACATAATGTATACATCACATTACCTCGTTATGTTGTATAAATACAGTGTTTACAGCTTGCAAACACACTCGCGTATAAATAATTCTCTCTATGCGTTCTCTTTCTATGTGTTATTTAAAAATATATTTCCTCTAGCGTATGTATAAAAATTCTTATATTAACTCATTGACTTTATTAATTGGTAAACTGATGGACGTTACCACTTTATTATAATATCATTCGATTACATAAATAAGAAAGGTGATTGATAATAATTTATAAAATAGCACTTAACTCACAAAATATTCTGTATTTTATAATAAACTTATAGTATATATAAATAAGTACATAAGCGAATAGTGATTGTTGAGCTCTATTACTTTGATTATAAAGGTTGTTTAATTAAATTTCTGATACGTAGATAAGAAACTTAAACTATCTATTGTAGTTGTTAATTATTTCTACAAACATTCAAGATGTATAATTTATAAGAATTTCATTACGTACAATTTCATTATACAAGGTATATTATCTATTCATTATTTATCTTTAAATATGAAAATCTAATTATGGAAATAATTGATGATGACAATTATTCCAATTTTTGATAATTGATTTTGATAATAACTTTCGTACATAGCTTATACAATATTACAATATTCTTTGGCATATTTTTTTGACATACAAATTATTTGTTATTGTTAATTATTAAAAATAAATTAATTTATTTAATGTTAAAAACAAACATAACTTTATTAATATATAAAGCGAAATTTATACAAAATGAACAGGAAATTGAGGACAATTCAATGTGAATGCTCAATCGGTCCGATAAATTTTCGCAATTATAAAAAGTAGTTATAAGAAATGTTCTAATCTGTTGAAAACTAAGTATTTTCGAGAAAACGTGGAAATCAACTTCGAAGTCAAACCAAAGTTCAAATTCAAATTTGTGTTTTACCGATATCTTTTGCGTCACCGCATTCCGTCGTACGTCTCCATTGAAAGACATCCATTTAGGAAAACAATATAAATTATTCTTCGAGTATCTAAAAATAGTCTTATATACAGTTACTTGGGACTTTGTTTAGTCGTTGGGTGAATATCCATATGCTAGTTATCGAATCTCATCTCTCAATTTTTTTCTCTTATTTTTTGTTTGAATTTTTTTCTTTTAACATAATCAAATTGTTTACAAATTTACTATGCGCTAGATTGTACGTTAATATGGTACAAGCTTTTAAACTATTTTAAAATATTTCGATGTAAAATCAAATGTCTAAAATATATAAAAGATGCGTTTAATTACAGGTTTTTGTGAGTTCAAATATCGAGTCAAAGTCGATTTGCCAAGCATTGCTAAAAATTTTAACGATATGTTATGTTAGCGTTTGAGCATTACATATGTACATAATCGCTAACAATTGCGAACAATAATATTGAAATTATAATACATGACGTTGAAAATTTTTACTTTTGTCTCTTTAAACTTTATACATCAAGAGTATAAGCTAGACATTTATGTTACAGAAAAGTATCGAATAAAAATAAATTAATGAAATATTAATAATCGAGCTGGAATATTAAAAAGAAATTATCGTTAATTTACGACGATGTCAATATAAATCCGTAATTTTTTCATAAAGAGAAGTGATTAGTGAAAAGTAAAACATTTGAGTTTTTCATTTGCATGCATAATTAGAGTGGTCCTTTATTGATAAGGATAAGGTATAAAATATATGACTAATTCTACTATTTTATAACATTTATTTTTTACTGTTATTATTTATATATTATATGACAATCGATAAACGATTTAACTTTGCTTTATACGAGTTATATTTTTTTATTGTCTTCCATCAATTTAAGAGTAATAAATGTGTGTAAATACATTTTATCTATACGATTTTCAATATAAATTTTCAATGTTTTACAATACGAAAGCATATATATATATATATATATGTGTGTGTGTGTGTGTGTGTGTGTGTGTGTGTGTGGAGGCATGTAGAGATTTATATTTGTAACTTAGTGTGAGGGAATGTTATAAAGGGAGGCAATTAATGTATAAACGATATAACGTTAAAGTTTTTCGTACAATTACTGAATAAAGTACGAAGATTATGAGATGGTAATTTTAATGGAAAGATCATTGTGGTCACAGTCAATACCTCATAGTCTCATTGTAAATTGTAATGGCAGAGTATGGATAGGTGCAATTTTAGCCATATATATCGTCATTTTGAAATGTGATATCTTGAGAAGATATATTATTACAGACCTGTAATGAAGTAGGATTGAGACGACATGGACGATTGGTGATACTGCTTGTATTACAGTGTCGTTATCCGTTTTAAGAGAGTTTTTAGCGACGATCGCGTACTTCGTATGATTACGTTGTTCGTTTTGAAAATGAGCGACCTTTTCGAAAGCGATGCCTCATGACTATATGCTGAATTTGCCACGACATATTAAAATGGCAAAACATTCGTTGGAAAGGCGATATTGTTACAAACATAGATTTACAAATTCTACAATATTTTCCGTAGAGAAGGTAAGGTTGCAAATTATTTATACAATTTTTTATAATTTTTATCATATTTAAAATTGTTTATAGTTTTTACACAAAAAAATATATGAATGAATATTATCGACGGACAAATGAACGTCTCAAACTTCGTACCGAAGCTATAATTGCGTGCCAACGTTCGTCTCAACTTAGTATTGAGGATCTTCGCTGAGTTGGCTGGGTGTCCGGGTTTGGGCACATCCGGGTAGAGTCGTTGCACGCTGCCATTGAGCTGCTTGCTGGCCCGTGAATATCGAGAATTTGAGACTGAAACGCACCAGGTCGGTTAATCGAAGAGGATTCTCCGATATCGCGAGCACGAACGTACTCGTGGACTTTGTTACTAGGGGTTGCTGTAAGCCTCTTTAGCCTTAAATTTTTGTATTACGTGTGCTGTTGTTTTGTCGATGCTCGAAGCTTAATCGACGTTCGAACTTGGAATTTCCTAAGTACGATTGTGTGGCATTGTACGCACGATTATTAGTGATGTTATAAAAAAAATCATTCTACGGAGTTTAATGTCACTATTTAATAAACTTTATCTATTTTGATACTTGGCAATGTGATAACATTGACTTTTAGGATAAGCGTTAGAATTATAATTATAATTACTGTTATAAAGTTAAATTGAAAGAATCTTTGACAATAATTTGAAATTTTTATTTTTTTCGAATCATTCCTTTTTTAACAATATTATAAAATAATTCGTAATTTTTATAAATATAATACATTATAGGTTTTTTTTTTGTATCTTAGCTTACATTGCACTTTAGCCTTTGTTGGTTGTAATTTTTAAATTTAATTTTACAAAATATGTAAGCATTGGCGTTGATATATTGTATGTACTCTGCAGAAATTACAGAATAGGAATTCCATATAAATATTTCATATAATTAACAGTAGATGAAGACGGATGATAATCAATTAATTGGACTTCTGTTAGTGTCTTTTCATGAACATTTTCTTTAATTAAATTAAAAATTCATTCGTATTAAATTTTTTACAATTTCATAAATTAATTTTATAAATACAAATGAAGTATAAATATAAGTACTTGTTGTTAATTATGTATTCTATTCTTTTAAATGTCGATGACTAATTTATGCGTTGATAAAATTTAAGGTAACGTGCAACTGTCGATATTATATTTATATATTTAAGAGTAGCTTTATAATTTACTAATTTGTATTATTATTAACAAAGCAACTTACATCTGCAATAATAAATGAATAGAAAGCTACTGTTATAATAAATAATATTTTCTATGAATGATAGATTATGTTTACAAAATGCTTAAATAGAAAGATCATAATATAATATCAAATGTAGTTTAGCTATAAAATACTTTAAAGAAATTTTGAAACTTCCATTTGCTACAACATAATCTTTACAAAAAAGATTTTTACAATTGTTTTTACATAAATAATTGTTTGTTAAGGTGATTTAGCAACTATTATTGAAAAAATGTTACGACATTTTATCACGCTTAACCAAATAGTAATATCATTAAATTTAATATAATGTTTTACCTTTTAACGAATTATTATACAAGGAATGGATTGTTGAAGTGAATTTCATACTCGAAACGATTTATCTGAAACTCTTCGCACATATTTTGTAAATGTCCAAATATCAATTTTTAGGTTAGCTTTGCCGCTCGTCATAACACTTGAGAATTAAAAATTAAATTAAAATAATCAAAAATAATTATCGTACCTGTGCATAAAGATTTCACAAATAGAGTTGTGAAATTGACCGAATGGCGGATTTACAATAAACTTTTCGTATAAATTTAGTTATTATCTATTGGGAAAAAAATAAACAAAAAAAGAAAAAACAAAAATGAAAGAATCACAGATACGTTCGTAATGAATAAATCGTTACTTATCTCTCGTTATATCTCCGTCACTTCTGATTTCAATATATAAATGTTTATCGTCTTAAAACTTGTTTTTCTCAATCAATTTTATATAATAATTTACGGCTCACTCGATCAACGATTAGTCTCGCTATTTACCATTCGATCGTTATTAAGAATCATTATTAAGCTCGAAAATTCACAAAGATCTAAACTTAAATTGCCCATGCCGATAATGAAAAATGTTTTTAGGCGACTTTATCATAGTCGCTAAGTATTTTTACTCTCATCTCTCTCTCTCTCTCTCTCTCTCTCTCTCTCAATTTATTTGGCACGAATTATTTGCACTTCACGTGTGGATGGGGAGGCAATAATAAAATCTTAATTAATTGCAAATTCCGTGAGGTCGGTTAAGCATCAAACAGCATTCCGTCACATTAATTACAGAGATCTATCATCTATCGCTTAACTAACAATATCATTAA
>NW_011948413.1:13147104-13176534 GCF_000503995.2 Ceratosolen solmsi marchali
TAGGGAAATTTTCGGCCGTTGAGCGAGGGAGTCGCATTCTCCCTAAAAGTCCTAACAGGATTTCTTTTGAGCTATCGTCGGCGAAATTGTGATGTGGCCAAGGAGAAAAGGGCGACGAGACCACGTGCGCTACGGCACGTGCGCCTCTCTACTCTTCTTACCAATACTTGCCGAGAGAGATAGAGATCGTCGTTGGGAACGGGGGGAAGTTTTTACCGTTTTCGAGTTTAGATCGTGAAAGTACTCCGGTGTGTCTGTCGCTCGTGCGTACCTCCAGTCAGTCACTCGCGCCTTCCGGCTCCGAGTTCCCAAGTTCTTGCTTGTTAATTGTCGCGGGTGGTAAGGAGGAGGAGAGGAGCAGGTTGCACTAAAAGAAATTGGTGATTTATAAATCAGTATCACCTGGAAAAAGTGAATAGCCATGGCGCAGAGGGCGAGATTTCTTAGTTACTTGCGTACTTCGTAAGTTGTGTTTGACCTTAGCGTGCCCTCTAAGTCACTTTTTGGGCCTTCTTTTTGTGCGAAGGGTTTTTCGTATTTTAAATTAAGTTCGAGGATCACGCGAGAGCAAGAATTATAAATTCTTTATTAAGGCCTTTTCTAGAATTAAAATCGTTTAGTAAAGAATAATAGAAAATAGTGAAATCGGCTAATGCTTTGATGCTTAAAGTATATGTTTTTTTACTTCACTTTTACAAATAATAAGTACATACGGCCACGGAATGTTAACGCTATTATCATTGTTTTATAATGTGGCAACTTGCAACAATCGATTGTTTATAGAAGTTGACGTCTAAACATACAAAAATGACTATTACGCTAATAACGAATAATGAATTTTTTTAATGTGACTTTTAAATTAACATGTGTCTAGAACTTTTTTTTTATTCATAATACATTTTTCAATTGTAATTTTCATTAGTGAAACGATTTATTTTTAACCTAAATTTTATTGTGTTTCTTCAAAATTAAAAATTTTTCTGTTTCTTTATACATTTAATGCTACTTTTTTATTTTTACTTTTATTTCACGTATTATGTTTTAGCAACGAGTGTGTATAAAACAGATATAATGCTTACGTACATAACCTAAGCATTTAATTAGTAAACATTTAAAAATGAGTAGTAAAGGTTTTTATTCTTTTATTTATAATTTTATTCGGATTGAATCGATGGCTAATAATGTGTATAAATAATATTAAATTGTTATTGTAAAATTTATTCTAGTTTTTCCGAATTTATATCGCCGCCATATGATGGTTAGAAATAGTTTATATTTTTAATAGTTCTATAAACAAAATAATCGTTTCATTTAAAAAAAATTTTTCATTTTATGTAAAATACTTTATTATTTTTAATTTTTTTATTTTTTACTTTTTTTTTTTCATTAGTAACAATCATAATTTACATTGAAATGCTTCCAATGTAATTATTTTCATATATCTTCAATTTCTATTTCATTGATAAAATTGTTTTAAATTACATATACATATATATATATACATATGATTCTTATAGTAAATTTTTAATTATAATTAAATAAATGCAGTATAAATTTTTGTTAAACTTTTAGCTTTATATTTCTAAATATTAGAATATTATGTAATAATAATATAGATAATTAAGAAAAAATAATTTTTAATATTAATTAATATACTTAAAATAAATATTAATTTCATTACTACTCATTCCATTGTTACTTTTAAAATTTGATGTATTTGAATATTTATTTTATTTATCTTTTCTTTCAATTAACTAGTTCTATCTGATATGTATAATATTTTAGTTATTGCTATTACATCTACCGACGTAGATGTATTTATTAATTTTTTTTATATTTATTTGGATGTTAAAGAATAATTGTTGTACGTATTATTCTACTAAACATTAATTAACTAATATAACATTCTTTTTTTTCCTTTCTTTATATTAAAATAATTAAATTCTTTCTTCATTGCTTACCTTTATTTATAAAAATACTATTTAGTATCTATTTGTTATATAATTCTGATTTTTTAGCTTAATTTTATTTCTTTATAATATGTTCTCTATAACATTATCATTAAATTTCTATTTCATCATTAAATATTAAATCTTACTACCTACTGATTTCTTATTTTTATTTTTTATCTTGAATACACTTATTATTTTTGCATATATTTTTATAATTTATTTTAATGTTTTTTTGCAATTTTATGTCTTATATATTAATAAATTCTACTTTATCAAAAGTATGAAAAGTATTTTTATAGTTTGGTATGTGTGTAATTAGCAAATTTTTTTTTTTTGTCTTGACAATTATTTTCTATATGATTCAGTATTTTGAGTGTATGCATAATTATTATTGGTTTACTAAATATTTTTATGTTAAAAATTTTTCATTTAGATACAGATTATTATTATATACATTGTCTGCTATTTATTTAATAATTGATAATTTTAGATAATAAAATTTCTATGCAATTACTAATATTAACAAACTTTAAGTAGTTTTTTAAAATGTCATACTCTCCTCTCATTTACTCACATTTACTCACATTATAACTGAAAAACTAAAAAATTGAAATATATTTTTTTCTTTCTTTTTTAATATTACGACATTTTTTATATATTTTATATAATGGAGAGCCCCATATTTTTTTTTTCACCAATACATCTTACTAGCTATGTCATATATGTACAATTTTGATTTTATGTAGTATTGTCAGTACATAAATTGATATATTCTTTTAATCATTATTTATTGATTTCTTAGTTACATAGATTGTAATATAGAAATAAATTTATGCCTGATTTTTTTCTGTGATACCGTTTACTAATAAATGATAAATAATTTTTAATTTTATATTTTACTATGAAAGTTTATAAAATATTTTGTTTCGTATACAGTCAACTAATAGCTACTTTTTTACAGTCCTTGGTGGTCCAATGTTGAAATGGGACCACCCGATGCAATTCTTGGCGTGACTGAGTCATTTAAGAGAGATACAAATCCAAAGAAAATTAATCTTGGTGTCGGAGCCTATAGAGACGATAATGGTAAACCTTTCGTATTACCAAGTGTATTAAAGGTATTATATTTTTTCTAGGTAATATACTTTGAGAGCAATTACGAAGTATGTATCATAATATGAAATTTTTAATAGGCACAAGAAAATTTGTATAAAAAAGGTTTAGATAAAGAATACTCTTCGATTTCTGGTAATCCAGAATTTTGTAAAGAAACCATTAATTTGGCACTTGGACATGATAATGTAGTCATTAAAAATCATTGTGTAAGACTTTTATTTCAAAATAGTACGAGTAGTATAATTAAAAACATATATTTATTAAACCATTAATAAATTTTCTATTGTTATTAGTGTTCGACCGTGCAAGGTATTTCGGGCACTGGATCTCTTTGGATTGGTGCGAGTTATTTATCTCGTTTCTTTCCTGGTAACAAAGAAATATATCTTCCTACACCATCTTGGGGAAATCATTCACCTCTATTTAAGATGTCTGGACTAGGAGTTAAGTCGTATCGGTATTACAATCCAGAAAATTGTGGACTTGATTTTCAAGGAGCTTTAGAAGATATTAATGTGTGTAATTTATGTATATTTATATTTAACTTTTTATTATTGAATATTCATTATTGATTTGCAGTAATATGTAGTTTGTAATGCTTTAGTAAAAATTCATATTATTTATTTCACGTATATTAATAATAGTAATAATACACAATATTGATATATTTGATTTATTATAATTAATATTATTAATGTAAATATATTTTTTCATTTTAGAACATACCAGAACAATCTATAATTTTATTTCATGCATGCGCTCATAATCCAACTGGCGTGGATCCTAAACCAGAACAATGGTATGAATTATCGGAACTTGTAAAGAAGAAAAAACTATTTTGTTTCTTTGACATGGCCTATCAAGGTTTTGCATCTGGTAAATAATCTATATCATTTGTACGATAATAAAATAATGAATAAATTTCTAAATAATAATGAACTTTATTTTATTAAGGTGATGTAAATAAAGACTCTCAGGCTGTAAGACTATTCATTAAAGAAGGTCACTATATTGCTTTAGCGCAATCATTTGCAAAGAATATGGGATTATATGGTGAGAATATTGTTCCGAGTATATTTGTTTATTATTTATTTAGAATTACTTAAAAAATCTTTTATTTAAGGTGAACGAGTCGGAGCTTTTTCATTGATTAATTCTAGTAAGGAAGAAGCAGCTTGCACTTTGTCCCAATTAAAAATTTTAATTAGGCCAATGTATTCCAATCCACCGATTAATGGTGCTCGAATAGTTACTGAAATCCTTAGCAATTCTGAATTGAAGAAAGAATGGTTAACCGATGTCAAGGGAATGGCTGATCGAATTATCTCAATACGCGCAAAACTCGAAGAGAATTTGAAGAAAAATGGTAGTACTCGTAATTGGTCTCATATCACCGATCAAATTGGAATGTTTTGTTTTACAGGACTTAAGCCTGATCAAGTAAATATCAAATGCTTAAAATTACTGCAATTATTGATATATATATATATATATATATATATATATATATATATATATATATTTTTTTTAAACTACTTCAATTGTTTTAAATAGACTAATTAGAATTTAATTTAAATATTGTAATTTTATGATATATTATTTTTAGGTTGAAAGGCTTACTAAGGAATATAGTGTATACCTTACTAAAGATGGAAGAATTTCCATGGCAGGAGTAACATCAAAAAATGTTGATTATCTTGCTTATGCTATTCATGAAGTTACAAAGTAATTAGTACTTTTGAAGCAAACTCAAACTCAAGTATTTTTTTATCCACGAAAAATCATTCTCTATTGTGCCTGTACACAAAAACAATATGGACATTTATACCATGTGATATTTATACATCTATTTTATTTTATTACAAAAATGACAAGAGGAAATAAGAAAGAGAAAATGAAAAATAGCGTATTATTTTAATTTGCTATATTTTTTAAACCACTGCTGGCAGTGTAATGAATGCAAATTCAATATTTTCTGCCTTTAATATTATTAGGCATTTCTACATTGAAATTTTATAATAATATACTTATTTAAAGCATACACATTGTACTTTATATATCATTTAATATAAGTCTTTAAATATAAGTCTAGTCTCTTATATCAATATTTTTGGTAAAAGTCTTTACTGTTATCAATGACAATTTAATGTTAATAAACAATATTTTAATGAAATAAAACAATATGGAATTGATTAATCACGATATTTAAAATTTATTTGACATTTTTCCCAAAATATTAATACTGTACGCAAAACGTTAGTTCTTATATTATTTATTATAATTTATATAGACACAGTCAAGTAATTATTTACGGGAATTGTTTTTAAGTCTATCATTTATATCAATCATTAAAGTAAGGCTGTTTAATTATTACTAAATTAGGTTATCGATTGAGTTGTATTTGTTGAACAGTTGCTATGGAATTTAATGTACTACATAGCTTTAGGTATACACGTTGACATACGTGTTGAGAGATATTTGAAACGGTTAATGAAAGCGAGTGTAAAAGTAATGTTCTTGCTGAAAAACTACATTTTTCTGAATATTTAAGAGAATTCAATGAAGTAGTAACAATTGGTGACTGGTATGGAGGAAGTTTTGAATAACTTGGGATGGATCGATGGTTTTCGTATTCCGATTGCGAATGCTGAAAATAAGCGATTGGAGGAGGAGGTTGGAATTATTATTTTACTGTAATTTTTATTAGTTATTTCGTTAATATCTATGTAATAAAAACGTTTTAATGTATTTATTTTATTTATTATGTTATTATGTTTGTTGATAAATTAAATTTATACATATATATTTCTTGTTATTATATTTATAACTTGGAAATTAAACTGCCTGATTTTTATAATTTTTGAATTATTTTAAAATTACTTTTTTAATCAGCAAATACAATTTCTAAAATAAAAATTATAATATTTACCATTGTAATTATAATATATTATTAGCTACATTATTTTAAGGGTTTAATAGGCAATGTGGCTATAGACTAAAGTAAATGTTAATTTTAATTTTCAATAATATCATTGCTCAGTATTCGAAATATCGAAACGATATTTTTCACCACATTATTTATCGTTTCTTTTTTTTATTTTCATGTTTATAAATTAATGCATACAAATGCAGAGTATTAAAACGCTTTAAAAATCTTAAACTTTTATAATACATACAATATTATTGTATGAAAATTGCATATTTGTATTAAATTAATAATTGCATATTTGCTTGTATTAGGATTCAATGTAATTTATTGGATTTTTATAATTACGTTTTAATAAATTGCAAATCGAGACACTAACATTTTAATTTCATGTAATTAAATGTATTTTTCATTTTACTTGATTCTTCACTATGTTTATGCATGCTTTTTCAAACTGCGAGAACGAGTAGCTTCCGTTGGAATATTATCGAATATTTTTTAATAAAGGATGTCGAGTATACGTACATTTGTTAAAAGTTTCCCTGAATCGAGACAAATTGGTCATCAGCGTCCTCATATTATTGAATATAAATAAAAAAAAATTTATTCGTAGGTCGAGCGTAAAAATCGGCTCCGCGCCTCGTTGAAGTCGCAGCACGAAAACACCCTCGAACGTATCAAGGATATCCGCAAGCATGCAGCCGACGTGCGCCAGGAGCTCAGTCAGAACCAGCGTCTTCTGGGGGCTCATTCAGCTCAGGTGGAGACGGAGAAGCAGCTGTGCCTCGCGGCCCAGGCCGAGAAGACGAGGCTCATCCACGAGACGAAGCAATGCGAACGTCACTTACACGACACCACCGCAAAGATCGATAGCCTGCAGCAGAATGTCACCCGGATAACGAAGAAGCTCCAAGCTTCGAAGAAGAGTATAAAGACAGACACGAGTAGGCTCTTGGAATGGGAGGAGAGGCTTAATAAGAAGGAGGAAAAGAATATAATTATCGAGCAGTTCGTTAAGTCGGATGAGAAAACGTTTAAGGTAAAAGTTTTAAACTGCTTTTTAATTCAAAGTGGAAGTTTAGGTAAAGAAATGTTGCGCTCTTCCTATTATTATGTTACCTTTAAAATAAAAATTCATAAGCTTACTAGAGCCATTACTAGAAAAGAAAAATTTGATAAATTTTGATATGAATGGGTGTTATTGTTTTACGTATAAATAGAAATTGCGTCAGCGTTTGAATATTATTAATGATATTTCACAATGTTTTCCGGTAAATTGCATTGTATACTTATTATGTTTTTATAGAATTGTTAATTCATGTGAGTTTGTTTAATTTAAGGAAAAAGAATTGGAGAGACAAAACCTCAGTCGGAAAGCAGAGCTTTTTCGTCAATTGGTGATTAAGGCAGTTGGAGATGTTCATGAATTAGGTAATTTTGCCTATACATTTATTCATATTTTCGCGCATAATTAATAATTTTTATTTAAACATGAAAATCCGAGTTTAAAGAATAGAGTATTTAATATATATAAAATTATGTTTAATATATTGAAATTAGAATCGGCTCTGGATAGAACAGCGCGCCTCTATAATCAAGGAATTAAGGATCGTCGTCAATTAATGGATCAGTGGTCTCAAAGCGTCAACGTGCTTAATCAACGTGATAAATCTATTTATAGTGCTCTCGATGTAAGTTTCTTCTATAAATTTACCTTCGTATTTATGCATAATCAATTATATATAAATCTATAAGCTTTTAAAACGAATTGTGTAGGAAATTAATTCGTTGCGGGAAATTGCCAAGGAGAGGTTGGATGCTTATCAGGAGTCGGAACGTTTTTTGAAAATTCAAGAAAATGAAAATAAGGAATTGGAATATAATTTGAGGTACTTGGAAAAGAATCTTATTCAAAGCAAAGAAGAGCAGCAAAAGTTATTGGAAACAATCGACACTTTCTCCGTCGAGGTACGGACGTTAAAAACGTGAATTTATTATTCGTGAAATATTATCAGTTATCGTCGTAGATAAAAGACAAGCCCATACGCTTAGGAAATATTGATGACAATTGGTTTTATAAAATACAAAAATATTTGCAGGTTCATATGCAAAAGAAATTATTACAAGACTTGGCTCGCCGTATCGAAGACACTCGCATAAATATAAAGCGTAAGCAGAATGAAATTGACAATAAAAACTCAAAGCTTGCCGATTACGAACAAATTATAAATGGTCTGAAGGAGACTCTGAAGAGCATCGATGGCCAAACAATAAATACCGAAGAAAGATTGAACAATCTGAAAGATATGCTCGAGGTAAAACAAATCTATCATAAAAATATGTTTATCAAAAAAAAAAAAGATGTTTAATGCAAGATGAGCTCCCATCAATATAAATAAATAGACAATGTATATACCAACGGTATAAATGTTTTCGTGCGTGATGTTATTAGATAGAAAAATTAGAAAAGTCGAGCTATTTTTTTTTTTTTTTTTTTTTCAAACGCCCGTATTGATGGATAAATAAATCAAAGTCGAAAGCGATGAAATGTAATATCAAGCATAATAGCACTGTCACCTGCTATCCTTAAAGCTCTTGTAACGATTAATCGACACGTTCGCGTTAATAAGCATTGTCGTGAATTTCAGAAAGAAGAAAAGCGAAAAACTGATATAAAAAAGGCCATCCAGCAGCAGCAAAACTTTATCGTGCGCAGCACTACTCGCATCAATGAGTTGGAAGGTGAGCAGAAGGTCATTGAGCTGCGACAGCTAGCGGAGGCCAAGCGATCGGAGCAAGTCGTGGCCGAACTTACCAAGTTGGAAAAGCTGGTGAAGGAGAAGAGGAACAGCTGCTACCAAATGGATATCGAGCTGCAGAAGTGTGAGATCCGCTTGCAGAATATTCTCGGCCAGGGTATGAGCAAGGAAGAGGTCGAGGCCAAGCAGAACAAGCTCAAGCAGCTACAGCAAATGCAAAAGGACAAGCTCGAGACGCTGAGAAGTTTGCAAGCTCAGGTGTCGCAAGTCGAGGTTCGATTTTTGCCAAGTTCACATTATTATCGTAATTTTCGTTATTTTTTGGTATAGGGAGACGTCGTTAGTAGTTGAGCGATTAAAATTTTTAGCGTACCTATCATTATTTGCCATAAGAAGTAATTGATGACGCGACGAGAGCACCGCTGTCCCCGAGTTCTATTAAAAATCGCGAGTCTGCGCTCTATGCCCGTCATCCGAACCTCTTTGTTTTCGTTTCTCCTGCTGTCCGCGAATGCATCGAGATTATCATCGAGTCTATTATCGTAAGAGGGACATTATCCGATCTGGTATATCGCGGTCTTAAACATCTTGCAAATTGGCCGCATTAGATATTCTTCGATGTCTAATATTATTACGTATTAGCCGCATGCAATAAGCTCTGATAAATGTTATTTAATGTAACAGAGCTGCTTTGATTAATAATAAAAAAAAATATATAATAAAAATTGTATCTCCTACCATTATATATTTAAGATTTCCCATTAGTTTCGTTAATTTTTTTTGCGCTCTTTTAGAATGACATTAGAAAGATCACAGCCTCGATTGCCAGCAGCAACGATGAGTTGGAACGATTAAAAAGTAAGCATCAGGAGTTGATTGTATCGATCGAGGGAGGTGAGAAGCAGTTGAAGGCAGCTCAGTTTCAATGCGAGGAGAAGATGGTAGATCAAAATATACTGGAGCTACGTGTAAAAGAAGTTGAAAAGATCGCATACAAAGTGGACGATAAGCTTTATGATCTGGAAAAATATGCCTTTCACATGGAGGCTGTAAGTTATTAGCATGAAATTATTAGCTCGCACTCTACGTCGCTCCATTTCTTTATCGAACAATGATAAATCGTTGCGCGAGCAAATGAAATTGGGAAATTTCACTGGCACCGTTGATGCAAAATCTGAATCGACGTTACATTTGCATATTGCCATACGACACAAGGTTTGACTTGCAATTGTCTTTTCCACGGCAAAGAAAGAGAAATGGGGTCAGACGAGAAGAGTAGCCCGAGTAATTGCCCTAGGTGCAATGTAGAGTACCGTGGCATATTTATTAACGCAGTTGTAATAATTTAACTTTGTGTATGTTACGTAGGCAATGCAGGAGAGACGATTGGATATCAAGATGCAGAAGGAGAGTATGAATTTAGAGAGACGCATTGTGTTGAATGAGTGCACAGATTTGCGAAATATGATAACCGAGCGGAAAGCGCGTGTCCAACAACTTCAGGTACGCTACGACTGTGCGATGGCGGTTCTTGGTACGAATCCTGAGGATGGATCTCCCATTACCGTTGCCTATCTCATTATCCAGACGGATCAGGTATATACGGACGGGACAGATTTTCCTAATCAATTGTTTCAATTTCTATCGACATTTGGATGCTCGGTGCTGTTTGTTTGTTTACGGCGGTAGAGAAAATTGGTAGCGAGAGCTTAAAAATTCTACCTCAAAATCAAATTAATCAATGGCTGGGCCGTAAAAAGTCGCGTAAAAAGTACGTAATCTTAAATTTCCTTAAAAAAGAACAAAAAAGCGTCAAAGTTTTTTCAAATGGCCCGTTTAAAAGATTAATTTTTTAATTTTTTTTTTTTTTTTTTTTCAATTATAATCGTGCACGTTAATAATTTACAATGATATGGAATATTAAGAGAGTTTGAGTTGAGAGTTAAGTCGATAGTTGATCTATTGATTGAAGAAGCTCTCGTGCCCTTTCAAAACCAGTGATTTTGAATTAAATCCTTGCATGAATGAGAGATATATCGTATGGTATCGTGAGTATTGTTGGGAATTTGAGAGAATCGTGTAAACAGGAACGTTATCTGCTGCAAGAAAGGGGCGATCGTCTTGATAATGCGATTCGCAAGGCCGAGCAGGAGATTCGCAGCATGGAGAATACTCTGAAGCTGGTGAATGTTTGCAATGACAAATACAAATTGAACTTGTCGATGGTCGATGATAACGAGCCCGAGAAGGCCGAACAGCGGCAGCTCGACAAAGAGTTGTTAAATGTCTTGCAGACGCTTGATCAGAAGCGACAAAAACTTGAGAGCGCCCAGGAGGATTGCAAGGTGATTTTTCATTCTTGCTTTGATTTTGGCAGTCTGGTGTGGATCCTACCGAGGTTCGTTTTGCATTAAATTTGTTTTTAAAACTCGCATCTTTTATCGACTCTGTACGTATATATTCTTATACTTTAATCACCTGGGATACTCGATTACGCTCTTATCTCTTCCTGTTTTTTTTTTTTTTTATTTTTTTATTTTTATTTTTTTTTGATTTAATTTAAGAAAGAAAATAATATAACAGAATATCAAAGTACAATTTATACAATGTACAATTTACTGATTTTTACTAACTGCTTACATGTACATAATATTTCTACTTACATAACCCCTTACATGTACGTGGATGGAAAAAATTTTCAACTTACTTAATTGAAGGAAAAATTCAGAATTAAGTTTTAAAAGTTTTACCTTCCTGTCTTTTTTTTTTTAGTAAGCATTTATTGAAAATATATGGATTCCATGCAAATTGATGCTTATGCATTTTTATTATTTTCTATCTATTATATTATATTGAATGCATATGTTTTATTTGACGAAACTACTGGTTAATTAAAAGTATTTTTTTGTCGTAAATAAATGGCATAGTGCATGGAAGATAATTGCCAAAAGCTCGAGCAAAGTATTGAGAAAATCAAGGACGTAAAAGAGACTAAGCGTCAACTCGTGGCTAATCTTGAGCTACAAATAATCGAACAAAGGGATAAAATTTCAAGAGCCGATAAGAATCTTCGAAAAACTTTGAAGGAAATCCAGAATAAATGTATCTGTATGTCTGATGAAACAATTTTAATGCAAGAGGTATGTATAGTTAAACCAATATTTTTTTTTAATTTAGTTTTCATTGTTTTCAGTTCATTTCGTTTTTTAATCAATTATAATTTAGATATCTACCAAAAGAATTATTATTATTATTATTATTATTATTATTATTATTATTATTATTATTATTATTATTATTATTATTATTATTATTACCGAAATTCATCACTCGTCCATTTAATTTATTTTCAAATGTACAAAGTATATTATACCACGTTTCCAATTTTTATCCAAAACAATTTAATCATCTGAGTAGAAAATATACTTACTATTTTCACGAGATTCAAGTAATTAAATTAAAATAAATGAAAAAAAAAAAATAAATAAATAAATTCAATTCAATACAATTAGCACTATAAGTTTCAATACTTAGCATTAATATAATAACTTTTACATGCATTATAATCCTATTTTAACTTTAAATTTTTCAATTTACGTTCGACAACAAGAATCGCCAATTCTTTTCTTCAAAGTTAGACGAGCTCATAAAAAAAGCATCCTCATGAACAAATTTATATAGAACAGTAGAAGATTCGAATGAATATTTCGTAATTCAATCATTAATGAGCCATAGAGCGAAATTTATTATCTTCGGTTAAATGTTAATGTAGTCATTGTTAAAATAATTAAAAATTTAATACACTTCCGAATTTGATTAAATATGTAAATTCCAATGAAGTACAGCCAGTCATCTACCAAGATTTCACCACCATAAGCTAATCAATAATAAAAGTCAAAGTTTCCTGTACATTGGTTTTTTTTTTTTTAAACACCTGTTGAATTCATAAATATTATTCGCAATGTAATTCTACGCAAACATAGGCCAATGCTCGCCTTTCCCTTTATATAACGAGCAAATCTCTTCAAATAGAGGGACATAGCGGTGAGGGAGCTGCAGGAGCAGAACACTTTGGCCCTCCAGCGCATCACGGAGTTCACAATCCGACACCTCGAGGCGGAGACCTACGTTAAGAAGCTGCTGGAGAAATTCAATATCGAGTTACCGTGCGCGTATTATCTGAGACAGTCGACGACGCCGTTGAGTACGAGCAGGAGCGAGAGTCGCGCGTCATCTCTGACGAGCAAAAGCACATCGAGGACAGGGAGCTTAGGAACTTCTCGCATGACTAAAAGCTCGAGTAGACTGAGCCTCGTGCAAACATCATCGGCGAGAGAGAGCGCTATAGTCAGTAGTTCGCTCGTGCAATTTGATCCAGCTTTCCCAGGTATTGTCTTCTGTCTCTTGACCCCTCGTTCGTTAATCGATCATTGGATTTATTTAGATCTTCGGGCTGCTAGTCCGGGTCATTTATTAAATACTGCAATGGTACTTTATTACGGACTATTAGTCACGGATAATTGGATTAGTGCTCTATATGTCGTAATAATTGGGTTTGGGGTTTAGGGGCTTCTCCTGGAAAAGTAAAGGAAGGTGTCCGTCGAGCGTTAATACATAAATATTTCTTGCGATTTATAAGTAGTTTGCGGATTGGTAAAAAAATTGATATAGAAAGTTTTGAATTTCTCGTTTAAAATGAATTATCGATGAATTATCGATGAATTATCGATGAATTATCGAAATTAAAAAAGGAAACAAATATGGTTATACAGCATTCAAGTAAACAATTGTTGTAACTCTTTATTGTATCGAAATAGTTTGCTTTTAATTTTGTCGATTCACCGGCAAATTTTAAAGTCATCAATAATACACTATTCTGCTTACTTTCTTTTGTTTTTTATTAAGAAAGCCAACTAAGCTTTTCGATATTTTTAATTGTAAAATGAAATCCGTCTAGCGACTCTAAGATTAAGATTCTATTACTTTACGATATTTTGGTCTATTCTATAAAGTATACTGAGAATTATATCATTTATAGGAATTATTTAACTAAAATATCAGGCTCGTATGATAAAGACATGAATTACATTCTATTTCATTTTTATTTAAATATTATGCCTTTTTATTAAATTGTTTTAATTATTTAATATTGTAA
This sequence comes from Ceratosolen solmsi marchali, assembly GCF_000503995.2. Classification (NCBI taxonomy): domain Eukaryota; kingdom Metazoa; phylum Arthropoda; class Insecta; order Hymenoptera; family Agaonidae; genus Ceratosolen; species Ceratosolen solmsi. The sequence goes on from NW_011948413.1 coordinate 13,161,013, forward strand.
TTTCTTTTTAAGGTGAGAAGAAAGTAATACCAAAAGCTGGGCAGAAACAATCGATTAAGAGAAAATAAGATTAACATTTCTATTCGTATTTACATTACATGGATTATATATTTTTTTTAAATTTTACTGCTATTACGAGCTTGAACTTTATTGTAATTTTACTACTTCATATATATACATATATGTATCTGTAAAAAATTTTATTGTATTATTTTAGTATTAAGCTATATGATATATCTATTATCACTAAATAAATATTAGTTATTTGTTTATAATAATCAATGAACTTTAATAAATTTATTCGTAAATCATTTTTTCATGAAATAATAACATAATTCAAACAATTTGAACAAATAAATAAGAAAAAAAATTATTTATAAAATTATATAATTTACTTAATTGCGTATTTTGTGTTATTAGTTCGTTTTCATATTTATTTAAATAATTGAGCCGATGGCCTGGCTATATACGCTAGATACGCTCCCATTTATCTATATACAGTTTTATTTTAAATTATAAATTTTAAATGATTTGATTGAATGTATTGCTTTTATCTTGCAATATATCTTTTATTTATTAATATAATACTGTAATAAGATAAGTATTATCATTGTTGTTATTATTAATGATTATATTACGTGATTAAATACTTTGTAAATATGAAGATTATCCTTGTATTGAGGAAGTGAAAATCTAATTTGAATGGATAGCTAACCAATTATACACAAATGCAATTGCATTAATTAAATGTGTTGCAGCAAATTAATTAAATTGGAATTTATTAAATCTAAAGTAATAATTTTTATACATTATATCGAATAGTAGTTACATTCAAGCATTTAAATATATGTTAAAACTTATAAATATATTATTTAAATTAATATAAGGTTGAACGTGTTTGTTTTTAATTTTGTACATTGCAATATTTTAATTACCTGTATTATTTTTAAGATCCTAAATAGCTCATTTACATACTTAATGGACAAAATTTTTAATTATTCGTGTATTGTTAAAAGTGCATGAAAACATTAGTTATTCATAGTAAGTTTTAAGATAAATCAAAAGATCACATGCTTTTATCTGTTTTTATAAACAATCATGATCTATTTGGCATAACAATGAAATATTGACGAATTCACATTTCAGCCAAATACATAAACATTTTAATGAAAAATCATTTGGTAATTTAAATTCCTTGTGTAAACAGTTGCATCTCTCTTTTTTTTTTAAACGTTTTATTTATAAGTTAGTTATCGTGTAATGACAATGTTCTTTAAAAAACAATATATTTTTAAGCATATATGCACAATCACTAATTTTATGCACTAACAACTATTCGAATAAAGCTAATATGTAAATAGAGAAAATTATATTAATATTTGAAATAAAGCTTTTTGAATGTCAAAAAAAAAAAAAACAAAAAACAAAAAAAAAATAAAAACAAAAAAAATTATATGTTAATTTTGTTCGATATATTTGATTGAACGTAAAAATATTTCCATTTGTTTCCCAATTATTATTACTGAGTCATAATTTATTTAAAGACCATCAGCAGCTGTAGGATAATAATGTCATTAATCGAATATTTATGTTTTAGTTTTTTCAGTATCGTACGAGATTGCTTGCAAACAATAAGCATTGTTTAATCATTCACATGTTCCATTCTGCTATGGTGCTTTACTATAAGTTTAAATATTTATTTTGCAATTACTTGTTAAAAGATAGATGGAAATATAATTTCAATAAATGATCATCTATCTGTTTCAAAATTTGTAATGTCAACAATGCATTTGCCGAAATCTATCTAAACATATAGGAGTCTTAATAATTTATTCGGCCAAAGCTGTCTTTTTACGAAAAGCAAAGCTTACTTAAAAAATTCCGATTTAATCATACTTCTTCATTTTTCCAGAGTTGCGCACAGTTGTTTTGTTTATACAGTCACTGTAGTGTAGGGGAGGTTGTATTTGTTATGCTACCGATAATAACACGAAAATCAATCGAGATTCGAGAAAGAAAAGCAGAAGACTGTTTTAATTCACTCGAACAATTGGGGAAGAACGGATATTGTCGCCGAAAAGTAGTTACGATGAGGTGATCCGGCACTTCCTCCCAAAGCTCAATCTTATTCCTGCTCCTCCCGATCCGAAGATTCGACAGAATTGACGAGGATAGCACTTTAGCATTCGGTCGTTCGGTCCTGGTCCTGGTAGCCGAGAGTTTGCTTTGTCAACAGTCAAATGCAATTTGTGCTTGAAAGCCAAAAGTGGAACCAGCTTTCATGCCGCGGTCCCATTCTGGATCACAATCGCGACTTTTATGCGAGTTGTAAATGCTTCGGCTTTGGCAGGTTGCTCTGCAAATGCCGGCAGATCACTTCTTTAAGTGACAATACAGACTTTCTACGACAAAGTTTTGTCAAAGTTTTGTGGAAGTTGGAAAAAATTGTAGACTCTTTTTTAAACGATGCTTAGCTGCTTTACGAGGTACTACGATGAAACGTAGTATGAAAGCCGCTATATTTTAATTTATAAAATAATGGTAATCCTAACTGCTTAACGTACTCGAAGATATCCACGCACACGCGCACGTACACGCACACGCAAACGCGCGCGCACATATATTAGATAATGAAAATTTTGTTGCTAGAGGTAAATCAGTTTTATCAATGAATTGAAGTCACTTTAAGCGGTAAGCGAATTACATTACTCTGCTAGACGAAGAGGCTGCTAGGACTTGTAATGATGACCGTAGTGATAGAATTTAAACGCTTCACCTTGTCATACGCTTATTCCTATTTTCTCACAGCGGTATTCCTAACCTAAATATAGTTACCGTTTTATTTTTTATTTGAATGATTATGGAATATATTATTCTTTATACAGCTGTTTCTGATGATTGATTAAATAGAGAATTTTATAATATTGCAGATTAAAAGTACATTGAAATGGGTGAGATAACTGAGGTATCTAGTAATAAGTGCTTTGGAGGGTGGCAAAAAATTTATTCACACGAGAGGTAAAATAACATCATTTGTAAATTTATCAAAAATTTATTTTTAAATTAACGATTAAACGGTAATCTACTCATTAATTGAATGATATTTATTGTGGGAGTGTGTAGGCTACCTCATCAACGTGTACACTTTTAATTTTAAACTTACAACTTACGAAATTTTGAATTTTTAAACTGAAACTTGTGAAATTAACATTCATTTAAATAGCATCTAAAATTATATTTCTACAAAGTATAATTAAAATTTTAACTTTAAGCTTTATTAATGTCAATTAATGGTAGATTTTTGTAATTTCATGATTTTTATTTTTCCTGGAATTTAAAATAAATCAGATTAATTTATTACGTACAAATAGCTTTGGTGTAATTTTTTTACAATGCAAATTTTTTAAATCACCATATTACTTTTTACAAATAAATTTACAGTGACGTATTGAAATGTAAAATGAATTTTGGAGTTTATTTACCACCTCAAGTAGAACATGATTCAATACCTGTTATATATTGGCTGTCAGGCCTGACTTGTACAGAATCTAATTTTATTACAAAAGCTGGTGCTCAGAATTATGCTGCTGAATACGGAATTATGCTTGTTACACCAGATACAAGTCCCAGAGGAATTAATATCCCTGGTGAAGACGATTCTTGGGACTTTGGCTCAGGAGCTGGATTTTACGTCAATGCCACTGAAGAACCATGGAGCACTAATTATAAAATGTTTAGTTACATAACGGATGAATTACCTGCTTTAATTAATAAGAAATTTCCAGCAATTCCAGATAAACAGTCAATTATGGGTCACAGGTAAAGTTGGTATTTGTTACATGTGAATAAGATTAGTCCTATTATCTTTATTATTATTATAAAATTAAAATCAGTCCATTAATATTAAAAATATATATAATGTACCTTTTTATTTTAGATATACATGTGCATATATTTTATTCGTCTAACATATGTATAAAAATATAGGCGCATATTTACAAAAGCAAGAAATATACTTCAAAATAGTCCAAATTCAAATTCAATATTCAAAAATTCAAAATAGTTTGTAAATTAAACTTAATGAAATTAAATTCTTACATTTAATTTACAGATTTCGAATGTATATATATATATATATATATATATATATATATATATTAGATTTAATTTATTTTAGTTTATTTTGAAAATAATAAGAATTCATTAATTCATTGCATTTGTTTATTAGAAAATAAAAATTTTTTATACAATTTTCTCAATAAATACTAATTAATAAATGAAATATATTTATCATTTATCTGCTTGACAAAATTAGCTGCATTATATTATAGGTAGTTAATTTATTTTATCAACTTTTTATCTTATTTAATTTATCAATTTTTTTTTACAAATTGTCTTAACTTTATACAAAATTAATTATAAATTGTTAAAATTTTAAACTAATTTAAACTTAAAGATCAATTATTAATTTAATGTTCGTAATTTTAACATTAATATTTTCATATTGAAAGAAATTATTTTATCAAGTGACAATTGTTTTAAAATATTAAATTTACTTAATAATGTGTAATAATTGTAATGTTTTATTAAAACATTATCGTAACTTAAATAATTAACTTAAATTAAACTCAAATACTATTTCTTTTCCAAATTTGTTGATTAATCTAAAAAGTAATTAATAATTTTCTTTCTTCAGTATGGGTGGGCATGGTGCTTTAATTTGTGCTTTAAAATATCCTGGGAAATATAAATCAGTTTCTGCATTTGCACCAATCTGTAATCCCATCAATAGCAATTGGGGTCAAAAAGCTTTTACTGGTTATTTAGGTGGAAAAAAGGGCGATGAGCATTGGAAGAAATGGGATGCCACAGAATTAATACAAGTGTATAATGGACCATTTCTTGATATTCTAATTCATCAGGTACTTTTTTTGTATTAAAATATTTTATTTAAACAGTATTTTCCTTGAACTATTAAATTACTAATTTTTTCAATCTATAAGAGGTTGACACAATTTTGGTCATTTATATCATTGAAATTTATAGTCTATTATTTACACATGAAATTCATTATTTAATAATGAATCAAATTTTATGCAAATATCAAGTGATAATAATTATGTATTTAATTGTTAATTATTAATGATAGAAATTTGAACTATTCGATCTTTTAGGGTGAAAAAGATAGTTTTATAGAAGAACTTCGTACTGAAAATTTGTATGAAATAGCAAAAAATACACCGTCAATAAACTTGATTCTAAGATTGCTACCGGATTATGATCACAGTTATTTCTTCATTGCAACATTTATTGAAGAACATATTAAACATCATGTTAAATATCTGAAAAGTTAAGGTATGGTTTATAATGAAGTTTATATGTATTTATGATTATTTAGAAATTCATATGAATTATATGTTTAATTTTAATGAGTTAAACTGGTTATGTATATACAAACATACATATATCCATACATACATATATACATACACACATACATACGTACGTTATTATCTATATATATATTTTCAAGCGACTTTTCTAATAATAGTACATTTGAGTTACAAATATGAATAAATTAAATTAATATTTCATTTGTTTTATAAAAATAAACTTTTGAAAATTAATTATTTACCTAACCGCTAATGTTTTATTAATGAGATTTTGGAGGATTACGAATAGCATGCCAATACATCATTATCGTTGTACGTTTTTTCCATATATATTCGATGCCCCAATAATACCAAAACCTATTGGAACAATATTTAAAATAATTACTTAAATATTACGAATTTATGTTCATGTATCATTTGATATTATTTAAAAAATGTGTGATTATTTGTAATTTGTGGGTGTAAAAGACAAGTGAAAACAAATTAAAAATTAAAAATTTTTATTATAAAATAAATTCAACAATCACAAAAGCAAATCAAAATTCAAAGTGAGAAGAAGTTAAATTTTCTTTTAAATCTATGAAATTGTATTAAGTAAATTTAAAATGTAAAATACGTTTTACTTTATTATTACGCAGAAGAGAAAGTTATATAACTTACATTCCAAACAGAGCACCACCTAAATGTGCCGCATGATCAAATATTTTCCATTTGAAAAGACAGCCTGTTATCTCCAACAGTATCAATGACTTTAAGGCCTATAAAATAATATAAATGAATAATTACGTGCCTTATAATTATTAAAATTATATAACTTACCATATCTGCGTTTAATGTAATAAATGGAAGGAAAATAATGCTAAGTTTTGTGTCTGAAAATTGGTTGCAAAAGTAGCCTATGACCCCCATAATAGCTCCAGACTAAAATATACAGTAATTAATATTAATAATTGCAGTTTTAAGATACCAAGTTAATTAAGATATTATTTAATTTATTATATAAGCTATTATTATATAATTTATTATATATATAAATATATAAAGCAATTTAAAACTTAAAAATAAAATAATTTATTTATATTGTATTTAGTAGATAATTGTATAATATAAAATATTATAGTAGCTTACAGCTCCTAAAGAAAATGAAGCTTGATGAGTAAATAATTTGTATGCAGTACTGAACAAATTGGCAACTACTCCACTTGTTAGATAAAGCGCAATAAAATGTTCTGGTCCTAAATAGTGAACTGTTGGTGTAATAAAAGTATATAAAGCATACATATTTGCAATCAAATGATATGCATTACAATGTGAAAACATAGATAATACACTGGGTATATGGGAAAAATCTAAAATTAACAAAATTTATTAATTGTTATATTGGATTAAACATATTATTTTGTTTAAAAAAATTAAAAAATTGTTTACATACTAGATCCCGTTTGATGAGTAAAATATTTAAACATAAATGGCTGTAGCTTTGGTATTTTCCATGATAAAAATACAAGTACGTTTGCACCGAGTAATGAGAAAAATATTGTTTCACCGTGACTTAAGTTATTCCACCAATATTTTATTTGTTGTAACAATCCTGAATTCTAAATCGATACAATAAAATGTTTTTAGTTACAATTTTTAAAAAAAAATTTTAAAGTTAAATTCCCATTATGATGTATATTTTGTTAAAAGGTACTTTTAACTTTAGAATATCTACTGTATATTATTACATTTAAAAATTTTTTCTTATTTAGAAGAAAATTGTGTTTTAATATTTGTATTAATATTGAATAACTAATAGTAATATACGATTAACTCATTTTTTTAGTACAATTTGTTGAATTGTAGAATCTTTTTTATCACAATTGAACGTATGTAAATTGAAAAAGATATATGATAAAATTGCAACATGTACATCTTATTTTAATTGCTTAGTGTTTTATCTTCACGAAATCGAAAGATTATTTGATAAATATATAAAATATACCTATTTGAAAAATAGCTGCTATATAAAAAACAGTACCAATGTTACATTATATGATAATGTATTAAACAAATTGTCATATGAATTTCTCTTAATTCCTATCTTATATAAGTTAATAAAATCTATTGGAGAATATTATAATAAGGATGTAATACAATGTATTGTAGAATTAATCTAATATATTATAGAATGGATATATTACAAAATCCTTAGTTATAAAATATTTTGAAATTGTATTATAGAAACAGTTTTTATATTTCTAATTGTGTAACCATAGTCTATTATATAATAGACTCCATAGAATTTATTATTATTATATATTTCATATAGAATATGCTTTATGATTCAATGAATTAGAATAAATTTTTATTTTAATATATATTAACATAGTATTATTTTATAAATACTTACTTTTGTATTATAATTATAATTACGTCTCCACCACATACCATAATATTTATTATTTTGATTTTGTCTTCTTACTCGTTCATATTCCATAATAGTTGCGCCTATATAAGTTGCGCCGCTAAACTACAATTATTTTCTTATAGTATTAATTAATAAATTGTCAAAGTAACATATGTAAATAATGTTAAATATAAAAATGAAAAGAAAAAAATAATTATAAATAATATGCGTCAAGTTAACGTTTATTAAAAGTTTTATTAAATCGTTTAATTAAATTTTATTTTCTAAATCAGTATTACAAAGTCAAATTACAAAATACTGTAGGTTTATTATAAATAATATAATGGGTATTAAAATTTTTAATAAAACATTTTCACTAACGTTTTTATTTTAAAATTTTATTATAAATAATATACCGTGAGCGTAAAAAATACTGATTTCCATAATTTTCTAGTATTTCCTTGATGAATGTGATTTATACTATGTCTATTGTAACTTGTTTGTTTCGATAAAAAATTCGGTCGATATCTAGAACTGTAGTTTTGTTTCAAAACATTTTGAACTTTCAGTTTTATATGATAAAATTGTAGATTTGAAAAAATACTGTAAAATGACAAAAAAGAAGCAAAATTATACTTATACAAGACAACAGTTAACCTCAATATGAAATAATTGTATATTACCATTTATTAATTGTATTACTTAAAAATATTCGAATCGCCATGAAAAATAGTTTTAATATTATTAGTTTATTAAATTGTTAATAGTATCATTTAATTTAGATGTGCTTTGAATATGAAAAATAAAAATTAAAGTAACAAATACAATTCTTTTATCAGCTTCTGGTAAAATCTAAATTCACTAGCAAAATTTCAAAATGGTTGCTGCAATTTGATTGGGAGAAACTAATAATAACATTTAATGTTCAAAATTGTAATGACTAGTGATAGAGACAGTGTGTGATTATCAGTTAATCATAAAAGCTATATGATATTTAAATTAAGTTACCTGCATTTCATACAATAATTAAAACATGACAATTATGAGAGCAGAAACATTAGCTCATTATTTAATTGATTTAAATGATTTAATTCTGTCGCTTTATTTAATTTGCACTATTTTGGATTTGGTAACAAGAATAAGTATAAAGGCAATGAGTTTGTTAAATAATTCGAATACCAATACCTTAGAGTTTTTGATCATTACAAAAATTAGAAAAATATTTATCAGTTAATTTAAATTTTCCGGACGAACATTATTCTCATTAATTATGTTATTGTATAGTACTATATATTATATATATATAATATACTATGTATTATATTATATATATATATATATTATAATATACTATATATTATATATATATAATATACTATGTATATTATATAGTACTATTACTAAAAGTAAGAATTTAAAAAAGTAATAATAAATTTTCATTTTCCAATATTATATATTAATCATTAAATAAAACTACTATGTCCAACATAATTAAATATAATTCTCTTTTTAAATAATATCGAGTACTATTTTATTACAAAATTAATATAAGTTACAAAATATATATATAAAATAATATATATATATATATATATATATATATATTATAAAGTAAATTTTAAATTAAAAATTTTTTTTTATATAAATAGCAGTTTTATACAATAATGAATAATTAGAACTGAAATTAAAATATTTCTATTTAATATATTTCAAATATATTTATGATAAATAATATAAAACATTGCATTAAGTTGAAAAGTTGAATATTTTCCTGATTTTTGCTTTAGATCAGTCACATAATTAGTCATGTTTATCAAATTTGATGTTTTATTCTTTCATCACATATCATAAATTAAAAATATATTCGTCCCATTTATGTCATTACCAATATATACTTCATTTTATTCATAGGATCGTTTAAATTATACGAATTTGCTTTGCAAAAGGTTTCATATAACAAAGATATTTTATAGGAATTTTCATCATAAGATAATTTTGACTAAATGAATGCATATAAGAGAAATTTAGATGCAAAAATTTATAATTTTTTATTATCTAATTTGCAGGATTAATATACGTAAGATCGTCTACCAGTGCTACAAAAACCATATAATGGAAATAAGATGATCACATAAATTTTTTTCACATCATTTTATGTATAGTATATAAATCTAAATGTTCGAATAAAATTTTGTTAAAGAATATATCGTTTACATGTATTTATAAATGTAAAAATAAAAATTTTTAATTATTCATATTGTTTAGAAATAAATTTGTTTGTTACTTAAGAGCAAAAATTAAATTAACTAGATATCATAGTAAAGTATAAAAATAAACAGTATATATTGTGGTTTTATATATTGTCCTACATTAATTAAATATAAAATATAAAAAAGAAAAAAAGAAAATAATAATAATGAAGTTTAGAGTGCTTACTTTCTAACAGCAAAATAAAAAAATTAATAGGAAGCTAGAGTATTTGTTTGCTATTCTGAATCTATGTTGTTATTGGACATATATTAAACTAAAAATTAATTTTCGAATTCATCTAATGTATATTATAAAAATTTTACTTATAAAATCATTTGTCCTATTTAATAAGAAGATAAGGTGTTTTTAATCAGTATTTTTGTACAATACAATTTTTTTACATACATTTTTAGTTTCATTTTTTAATAGAAAAATCATTGTTTTGATGAATAAATGAACTTCTAATTAATAAAAGCTACATGTAAAAATATTTAAAGATTTTTTATTTTTTAAATATAGTACTTATCACATTACAATTAATTGTGTAATTTGTAGATAATTTTAAGATAATTGATAATTTTAAGAAATGAGATAATTTTTTAAAATAGCGATAGACTTTATTTTATTTTATTTGCAGATAATATAAAATATATTTAAATTACAGGTATTGCTTTATAAAAGTTTCATAAATAAATTGAAATAATTATATTTCATTTGTAGCTATTTAATGTTATATAATGAATGACAAGGCTCGCTGACTATTATTTTCAATTTGTGTAAACCCCTAATTTTTATTTTAGATTTTATAATCTTTTTCAATAAATAATCATTTTTATCACTTTTTATTGTTAAATTATTTATACTTATACTTTGTGCAATAATATAAATTAATGGCCGATTATTGTCTTTGTAAAATTTATTTTATAGAACAAGGCACCATAATGGTTTTCATAAATTGCTAAACACAGTTTATTCGTAATTGTGACAATTTTTATAATGAGCGATGCATTTCTAGATTTTATAAATTATTATATCGTTATAAATAGAGCGTGGAAAGTATTGGTTATGCATTGTATTCAATTGACGTAAATGTATGAAATCAGAATGTATGATAATTATTATGATAATTATATATTATTAATATCATGATCTGTATGGTAATGAGAATTTGTTAACTACAAGTATTGTTATATTGGAATTGGAATTTGTGTAATAATAGGCAAAATTTGGGAGTAAAAATATTTTCATCATCAACATCGACAAGAAGACAGAGAAATTTCATACGAGTTTTAAGCAATTAATATAAATATATAAGACTATTATTGTTTTTCGGTTATTTACAAAAAGTTTTATTTTCTTTCTTATTTTTTATTTTTTATTTTTTATTTTTAATACTTATACCTTATAATTAATGCAAAACATTATTTTTGAATATTTAGAATAGTTAATTGATGAGTGTGATTTGAGAAAATTATGTTGGCATAAAAAATCAAATAAATAGAATATTTGTTTTAATAGAATTAAAATTAGAAATTGCTTTAATTATCTAAATTATCATAAATTTTATTCTTTTTATATCTATTAACGATATAGAATTTTAAATAACCAAACAGTAAAAAATCTTTTATTTATGATTTAAATTAATCGGTGATATTTTAGTTGGCTCTCCTCAATATAATGCAAATATTTAGAATACCTTTAAAGATTATTGTCGTTGATAAATTGTATAGAAAGAGTTAATAATGCTTAGAAGATATGAGTAATATTGAATATAATTATATTATTTACTTTTGAATAAGTCTATAAAGATGGCTTCGTTTGCATAATCAATAATCGTTACTCAATACATAATAATTGAATATATACATATATCGATACATTCCTAACATAGAATTTAAATTCATATTTTTTTATTATATTGACAACTGTACATATATAGATCAATCTATTTTTACTTTTGATACTGAATCGATACTGAATGAAAGTAGAAATCGTTTTATTTATCTTCCATTCGCATCTAAGTGTGTATTTTTAAGTGTGTATTATGAGTTTGCCTAGTGTTTCAAGAAATAAAGTCCTCTAACTCAGTATACAAAGATTTCTCGTCATTTCCGAAAATGACCCTCATTGAATTCAATATATAAATTTTCTAATCGATTCTTTTTTCAGACGAATTTATGGATTAGGAGAGGATATAGTATTCGGGAATGTATTATGTGCTTGTAATTGCTATGCTATATAAGCGACATAACAATAATAATATATGAATAATTCAAGTCTTTAGTATATAATAATTTTAATGTAATTTATTTCAATTATTTTATATAATGCATTAAACAATGTAAAATGTTTTTTTTTTGCTTTTATCGAGCCTTTAAATTAAACATATCAATTACAAGAAAACACATTAATTATTAAACTCACACGTACATTATTATTACATCATCATTATATTCTATATATAATTATTATTATATTATGATATAAAAGAATACGTGAAAAATAATGTAAGCAATGTTTAAATAAATTGCGTACTGTTAAATAATTTTGTAACCGATCGGCTTATGATACACTGAAAATTATTAATATTATAGTAATAGGAGATCTCGAATTCTTCAATTGAATTAAAATTTTTTACTCGTATTAAAAAAAGTTTAAAAATTATCGGTTCTTTATTAAAATATAAATGTCCCTCCTCCTAAAAAATTAATAACAATTTACACACAGAGTAAAGCAAAAGTGAGAATTTTTATTCATAATTTAAACTTTAATATTTTATCCAAATGTGATTAATTATTTTAATGAAATTAGGTGAAGTCTAAATAAAGTCTGTGATAATGGACGGTCAGTTGGCGTTAGCGGATCTCTCAATTTGCGCCCCATGAACTTTATCGACACGATTGTCTATACCTTTAAATTTTATCCGTCTTTCTCTATATCGTTCTTCTGCACCAGCATATTCGTATATACTTGGATGAATAGTGTGTGTGTGTGTGTGTGTGTGTGTGTGTTCGCGCGCGTGTGAGAGAGAGAGAGAGAGAGAGAGAGAATTCTATTTAATTCTTGCTAATATGTCTATTATAAGGGTGGTAAGACCAGAGGAGTCCGGGTCCTTGGTGTCTATTAGAATTTCCTTTTTAAAAATCGATTTAGCATTATTAATATATTTAACTTGCATGTTTTAAATAACTGACTATATTAAGTTATTTTGTTTTATGGTAAACAAAATAGTAAATTAAAGTTTACTCGACAAAACCGTAAAATTATCGTGTAGTAGTTTTCACCAAATTCATTTTAATACTTTTTACAATGCAATTGAAATAAAATTTTTACGGTTATTACTGTAAAATTTGTTCAAACTGTATTTAAAGGATCACAGAAATAATTCATAAAATAGTGGATTAGCGATTCGCATACTCCTGCTAAATTCAATTTTATTTAATATATTAATAATATTTCGATTATGTAGAAAACTAAATTTATTTTGAACTAACGAGCTTAGGTTTACAAATTATTTGCACGTATCGACATTTCATTAATATGTATTTTGATATAATTATAAATTTAAAGAAAATATAATTTCGTGTGTACGTTAATAGGGATTAGATAATGACAACATGAATATAAATAAGATTAAAATACATAGGATAAATGAAAATTTTTATGTTGCTCATTGTTGTATTTGAAAATTTGAAATATAATTAATTTTTAAAAATGGCAAAAAAAATTTTTTTTTTTTTATGAATGTATAATTTGTAGTTAAATGCCTTTGAATTAATGAATTTTAGGAGGTTAAATATATTATTAGCATGAGAGCAATATGAATAAGACATAATTATTCATAGTAATTTTTAAAATACTTTATTAAGAAAAAGGGATAAAAATTTATAAAAAAAAAAATTTCTTTTGCCATTTTTAAAAATTAATTATATTTAAATTATATTTACTGGAATGAAGTATTAGTAAGCAATACAAGTTCTGTATTCTTTTTTATCCTACGTTATATTATAAGCTAATGATTAAATAGTATTATAATACATTTTGTAACTAGTAGATGGGAGATCAGCGTTTCGGAATATTTACAATTATTATTTATCAATTATTCAGACAAATGTACACAAGTGAGCTTAATAATTCACTAAAAAGATAGGATTAAGAAGATATCGAAATAAGTCGATAACGTAATAAATAACCGTGCACTATTAAAATATCCGCAATAACAGTACACAGATGTGATTAATCAATCAATTACAATTTATGTAATACTTTGAATTAATTATGAAATTTCTGATAATATTCTGTATTAATAAATAAATAAATAAATATATAAAATAAGCCCTATATTTCAATTGTAATTATTAATGAAATAATAGTAAGGTAATGAGTTATTAGTTTATGAATCTTTTATTTATATTCATATAATACGTGATGAGTTTGTACAGAGAATCGTTTTTGTAAAATTAAGCGATTGTAAAATGGCGAATTAGAGTAAAAAGTATTTCAATAATTACACTAATTCCAAAATTTTAGGCCTGAAAGTCGCACGTTTTATGATTATAAAAATCCAATATGAAGTCGTTATGATTATGATTATTATAAGTATAATGTTAATACAATTTTTCATATATAATTTTCTTCGTCTATTGGATATCGTATAAAATCTATTTATCGTACTAAAAGTAATAGGAAATAAAAGAGAAAAATCGATAAACCAAGAGGAGAATGAGAAATCAATAAACGCTTAAGCATTAAGAATTATAAAGGCAGTGGGTAGGTGATTGTTAGTTAATTTACTTCGTATCTGATATCTTAACATCTTACTATAATTCCCAACCACGTCCCATAATTTTTCATACGTCGCTCGTTCAACAACCTAACCCATATCGAGTGCTCACGAACGTATAAGTGCATATAGTGCTATCTAATCGAATAAAGAAAGCGGATCGCCGATCGGGATATGTGCGGTTGTAGAAGTAGGTGGAGGAGGAGGTGGATGAGGTGGAGGAGAAAGAGTAGAGCGAGGAGGCGGAAAAGGAAAATGCCGGAAGGCGAAATGGTTCGACTTGGGCGCGTGTATTGGACGCGCACGGACGCGGACATGTCACCGGCGTAGGACATTAGCACAGCGGTCCATGAGTAAATAGTGATAAAGCCATCAGGACTGCTGATATCGCGCGGCCTGCCGAGAGTCAGATAGACAGAGAATGTTGGCGAGTTATGGGGGCTGATCGGCGGGGCAAAAGGGTAGAGGCCGCAGCGGGTTCGTCGGAGCGGGGTAGGAAGGACAGGGATACCGAGATAGAGAGAGGTAGAGAGAGAGGTAGAGAGAGAGAGAGAGATAGAGAGAGAGAGAGAGAGAGAGAGCGATTGTACAAAATTCTCCCGGCGTAACAATAGCCAATGGTACGCGTGATCTCGGTCGTTAGCGCACGAGAATTCTCATTTGTATACTACCCAGTTGCGCGCTGCTTTTTTGCTGCTTGACTTCTC
>NW_011948413.1:13176579-13181095 GCF_000503995.2 Ceratosolen solmsi marchali
AAAGCGGTGTTCGCGCCTTGTTTTTTTTTTTTTTTTTTTTTTTTTTTTTTTTTTCATTTTAACCAGTGAATCGAGTGTATTTAAAGAAAAAAAAACAACAGATAAAGACCTCCGCTATGTAAATAAATCCAACTATATTTAGCGGACTATTGTTTGTAAAGAGAAAAAAAAAGAAGAAAAAAATGATTAGAAGGCTGTAAACATTTCACTCGTTCACAATCACAACGAATTGTGTTATTTATAAATTTCGGTCGAATAGATTGTATTGCCGATAGATTATCGTGTTACAATTTTAAATTTTAGTATTTTAAAAGTTTACTGGAAATGGTAAGTTAAGTTTATTGGAAATGGTAGTTATTTTTTTCATTTCTTTTTTTTTTTTTTTTAAAGCGGCGATTGGACTCATTAAACATATTTAACACTATCAATACATTAATCTGGAATTTGTAAAGAAGAAATTAAAGCTCAACGAAATGTAGTTCCCTGTTACAAAAGAAATTATTTTCAGCTTTGGATTGTATTTGAAATTCTCAAATTCTGAAATTTTTTTCATACATTTACAAATGGTATATTTGTACATTTAATATTAAGCTTAAAATTTGCCTTTTCGACGAATTATTTCCTAATTGTACAATATTCAGCCAAAATTAATTTGAGATAATTAAGAAAATTAAGAAATAAAAACACAGTGAATAAAATAAAAATTTATTTACTTTAAATATCTTCAGACTTAACGTTGTTATTCATTAATTAATTAATAAAGCAATTAATTAATTTAATAATCAAATTAAAAATTATAGATGAGAAGGTGCATCAAAAGCTGCATTTACGTATTTGTCATTTAAAGAAAAGTAGTAATATTTAACGGAAGTGGTAGCATTTAAAATTTTTATACGAGATGTTTTCAACGATGCAAAATTTGTTTAATCAAAGAACAAACCATTTTCTTTGAATTATCAATAATTCAATTTTACAGGCTTCATTCAACGATATAATATTTTCTACTATTTAATCGGTTTTTTTTTTTTTTTGTTTTCTTTTGAAAATTTTATTATAATAAAATAAAGGGCAGATTTTATACAGTAATCAAGTGTGATTCTGACATTATAATGAATAAAATAAATAAACTTAAAAGAAGTCTGAAAAAAGTCGTGCTGTTTCAAATGGTATTAGAATCAAGTAAGTTGCATAAAATAAAAGCGAAACAAAGCTATTACAATCATTACGTGAGTACATAGACCAACCAGATTTCAAGATTCTGCAAGCTTATATTTTTCAATACAAAAAGTCACGCTTTCAGTTTCAAATTCTAAAGAGAATGAGCGAGAAATTTTGCCGGGAAAATTTTCAAGGGAAACAAGAACGGCAGAAAGAATAAGAAGAAGAAGAAGAAGAAGAGGAAGCAGACGAGTAGTAGAAATCTACGACAGCGACACTGAATCAGGAGTGATGAAATTGCTTGCTCATTTTTATGTATGGGTGCACCCTTATACCAGAAAAGGTATATATCTCGCGGCGTTGTAGCCCAGTTACCGTCGGTATAAATCTCTTCGAGAGGCTATATTTGTCTAAAAGATAAAAACTTTTGCACAGCGAGCGAGAGTAAGAGGGCAAGAGAGAGAGAGAGAGAGAGAGAGAGAGAGAGAGAGAGACAGACAGACAGACAGACAGACAGACAGACAGACAGACAGATAAATAGATAGATAGATATAGGTAGAGGGATAGAGCAAAAGAGAGATAGAGTGAGAGAGAGAGAGAGAGAGAGAGAGAGAGAGAGCGAGTTGCGTAGAGGTAAGTAAGTGAAATGAGGTCCAGTTTCAGTGTAGCGTCACTTAGTTCGAATTTCCAGCTCGACTCACGCTCTCTGCTTAGCATATCCGTGTCAATTTCAATTTTCATCATTCGCCAACGTTGAAAGGACAGAGACGAAGGGCTTTCGAGCTCTTCTACGTTTCCTATTATTATTACTGTTATTACCATTACTACTACTACTACTACTAATATTATTATTATTATTATTATTATTATTATTATTACTACTGCTACAGCTATAATTACAGTTTTTATTATTATTGGTAATATTATGATTCTTATTATTATTATACGATATTAAAATATCTCTTGCACTTTATGCTTCCCTACTTTGTGCGTTCGTGTTAACTCGGGGAAGTGCTCGAGCTACATTATTAATCGCGACGGAAAGGGGGATGATGATGGGCAACTTCGGAGCCATCTGATTACCTCATTTCAAGTACTTGCGGAATCTTTTTCATTCTTCATATCGACATTTTGACATTTGCATATCGTGAATTTCGTAATATTTACAAACTACCGACTACTTTTACGTACCACCGACGTTTAAAAATTAATCCATTCCAAGTTTAATTCGAATTCCATATTTTTAGTTAGTATTTGATCATAATCGATTTTCCTATCTGTCATTAATATATTGTTCGACAATTCTTTTTTAAAAAGCAATAATTGTTTTATTAAACTTTATATTTATACAGGCACCACGGCAGCTTACTTACAAATGGCTTATTTACTATTGCAAAATCCGTGCTTTTATATAAAAATTAATTATGTGGAAAAAGAACTACAGAATTCCCAGAAAAGTAGAATTCTAATGTTTTTAATTTCATTGTTTATTTCAGTTTCAATATTAAATTCTATAACGATATATTTACATTACACTAAGCATTAATTGTTTCTAAACAATAAAAGTATTTTATATTTTAAGTTTCAAAATCATTGTTAGATCTTTATTTCATTAAATAACTGCATTTGATTAAAATAATATTTGCGCTGAGTAAATTAATCGATCCTCTTGAAATTTGATTAAAAGACGTATTTCCATGCAAAAAAGTTATTTCAACTAATTGTTTCGATTATTTATTAAAACAATATTTAGTCTTTATTAAATAATTAATTATTACAACGGTGTTCAATAAAAAAAAAAAAAATAAAAAAAATAAAGTATACCCATTAATGAAGTAATACATGACAAAATTTCATTAAACTATAGTTTATATATTTTTTTATTTTAAATTTCTAAACAATAATTTTATCTCCAAAAATTTTTTATTAATTTTCTATTATTATTTAAAGTTTTTAAAAGCTTTGTTTTTTTTTTTTAGTCAGTACGTTTAGTCCTTTCAATTAAAGCGAAAATTAAATAAAAAATCGATAAGAGGTATTATTATTCTAAAAGTATGGAAATAAATGCAGAATAATTCTAGCACTATAAACGCACTTTGCCTAGATTTTGTTGTTAATATTACCTTCGCATTTCCAATTTTTTTAATTAGAAATGTTATATATGAGAACGCAGCTGTAAATGAAATTTTTTCTTGCAAACTACTTCCATTTTCGGGGCAATAATTTCCATTTGTTAGCAATGTAATTATCTTTGCAATAAAATCGTAGTAAGTGTATTTTTTAAATTTGATGAAAATTAGATTTTCAATATTCTCCATAGTCATTCATGAATAAGTTGTGTTGGAATTGCTTTTACAATTCTATTATTTCATTATATCAATTAATATCTTTAATAATGTATTTAGCGAATAATCACATATTATACTAATAAAAAGACAGTAAATAAAAGTTTTACAGTACTAAATCAATAGAATATTGCGTTCCGAAATGTTAAATAGAAAATTGCTTGAAAAGTACGAGTGTCGTATTTAATAAATTTGACATTCTTTTAAAACCTTGCATTATAGGGCATAAAGAAAGTAGACATTTGTGTAACTTATAATTTCATGAAAAGATGTTGAATAAATTTTATAAAAGTAAAATAACACTTCGGATAGAATTAGCGCAAAAGGAAATAAGCCTCTGCATTTGAAATTGCACAGATAAAATATTTGATTTGCGTTCGTAGATTCTTGCGCAAAATATCATAGGGTAATTAACAAATCGCCATTTTCGTTTTATAAATGATGCGGTGGGTTACATTGCACTTTTAAAAATTTCGCGTCAAGTTCCTCCGTAAATTGCGTGCTCGTATTATTTTGGCTCCGTTTTTTCGTTGCTGCAGGTCCGCATAATTCAGCATGGGCATTGTACATTCTCTCTTTCTCTCTCTCTCTCTCTCTCTCTCTCTCTCTCTCTCTCTCTTTGATCGGCGAGCATATATGTTAACAAAGCACGCTGAAGAGTCCTCGTACGCATTTTCTCGCTCCGCTCTCTGCTACGCCATTTGTGTAATTTTGAGTGATATTGTACGAAGTGGTTGGATGGATTTGGTCGGGACTGACGGTGAGCGGCAGCTACTTTTCTCCGGCCTTCGCGGCTTGTTTTCTCTTTTTGAGCTCGTCTCTTTTTGCGTTTCTCCCACGACTCTTTTATTCTCTCTTTTTTGACTCTTCATAGAGTGCTCAAAGATAGGTGCGTTGCTGGCTTACTTAAACAAAAAACGAGAGAGGGAGACAGAGAGAAAGAGAGAGAGAGAGAGAGAGAGAGAGAGAGAGAGAGGGATGGGGCGCGGGGGGGGGGGGTGGGGGGACAGCGG
>NW_011948413.1:13181123-13272710 GCF_000503995.2 Ceratosolen solmsi marchali
GGGTGGGTGGACAGCGGCTGGAGAAGAAAGTATAAGCGAGCGCACTTCCCTTTATCTCCCCTAGCGCGAGTGCGCAGTCGTTTCAAGTCGAATAACGGACTCTAGGGCTCTTCCATTCTCTTTCTTTCTTTCTCTCTCTCTCTCTTTATATATATATATATATATATCTGTACCCTCTGCCCCTCTCACTCTCTATATTCCGTGCTAATCTTCATTTCATATTAATATCCGTCTTGGCGTGCAAATATAAAGGCGTCGTACTTAGATCCAGAAGAATGTTCATTGAACTTCTCTAATGAAGCACATTGAAAGTGATGCGGTAATCATTACCATTATGATCACGTTTTACATTCCAATAAAATGGTACTTTAGCTCAACATAATTGAAAAACGTGACTTTTTTACTGCTTACCGGAGTTTTGGAAAACACAATTAAAAATTCATGTACACAAATTTAAACAATCTATTTGCATACATTTTCCAGTAATTATTAGTAGCAACGCGTTAACGATTCTATCATATTTTCAAATACGTAAATAACAAAATGTTTACGAACTTCATTGTTGATTACATTATTATTATCCTCTAAATATTATGACAATGTAATATACAATTAGGTTATGCAACAATTATGTATTATTTTTAAATGTGAGTGTAATGTAAATACCAAATAATTTATGCAGACTTATTATTGGTCGGTTTAAATAGATTATTGAAGAAATTATTAACAGAATTTGTTTGATCGTAGAGAATGCGTAATCGAAGAAATTTATTATATTTAAATAAAAATTAGGTGTATACATTTTCTTTTTGTATCAAACAATTAAACTGGTCGACAATATGCATCGATGCTACATTAGACGCGAGTTGATATACCAACATACCTATAAAAAACTAATTAAAAAAAATTGTAGATTATCGTAGGTAGAAAAGATATTTAAATATCTTCGTCAATCAACGAGTTATATATTATAATGTCAAACTCAGACAGAATAACATTGTTTGTATTCTATTTGGCTTACAATTAATTTTCCATCGCACGGACGATTAACGCTTGGTTAAAAAATTTACAATATTTAAAAATATCGATGTTTATAAAGTTTAAACAGAAATTATTATTAAAAAAGTTTTATCCACTAGTCTTATGAATATCTACGATCTAAAATTTCAAACTTATTTTAGGTTAAATTAAATTAAACTAAATTCATTTTAACACACGTACAGGCACACGCGCATACAACACAACACGCACACGCACACGCACACGCACACAAACACAAACACAAACATACATACGCGCGCGCTCACGCATGCACGAACGCATGCACGAACGCACTCACACATAACTATTTTCTTGTATAATTGATGAAAGTACATTATAATTTCAAAATCCAGTATTATTTAAGTAAATTTTCAAATTAAGAATTTAAGGTTTACATTGTACATTAAGAAATCCACTGTACCTTACGCTAGTATAGATTTATATTCATTATAGATTAGAGCTTTTTATATGAATTCAATAAAATATCTAGATTATATTTGTTTGAGCTAAGGTTATAGATTATTTAATTTTATTAATATTACGCTTATTTATATGACATTCTTCGAACGAATTTACACGTAATAAAATATTATTAAATTAATTTTAAGAAAACTTTGTACAGGTCTAAGTTAGGCATTGACAGGATAGATGATAACATTAATAGAATATTAAAATAAGATCAGTTTGGATAATTCTATAATAAAAACCATTATTTTTATAATAAATGCTTATGTTCAAGCTTAATACGTTTCTCGTCTACATACGCATTGCCTTTTTTCTTTTTGTAATTATAATTTTTTCTCGAATACCATGAATTAATGAAATGATTTATTTCTTGAACGCTTTCAGCAATGAAAGTATAAAACGAATGTAATACGTGAAGTAATTGGTAATTAATTACAATGTTCGTGCAAGGTATTGCACACGTGATATCAAATAATTTGAGCTTGGCAGTTCTTGGCTCAACGCAGAAATTCGCCTTTATCATTCGTAATTAAATTTACGTTAAACACATTTTTTTTCTCTTTTTTTAGCCTGTCTATGGCGAATCAACACGCGGACAAGTTCCCATTTTCACAATCAACGTTACTCGGTTTACTCAGCTTCTACATCTGCAGGGGTCTTTTCGCAAATCGCGAAGAGTGACAGTTTCGGTTGAAAGCTTGTATTTTAATTTTTCTTCTTCCGTTTTTTTTTTCCTTTCTGAAAATGAACGAAAGGGGCGGCCGACGCGCTGTAGAACAAATTTAAAAAGTTGCAAGAGATTTACAATATGCCGGGTACGCTACTGAAATAGATTGAAAATTTTTTCGAACTAATACACGCGTCTTCGTTTCATTAATTTTTCTTATTAATTTTTATATAATACACTATGCGAGTTTCCAAATTTTCACACAACATTGGAATGAAAGTGTAACAAAAAAAAAAAAAAAAGAAAAAAAAAAAAATTAAAAAAAAAAAAACTAATAATAATAATAATAACAACAATATACGCAAATGTTATTAAAGCAAATCCTACTTCTTCGCGCTCCCTTTATCCCCAATAATAGTCGAGATGTTATATATCTATTTTTAAAGTCCCTGCTACATTCGACCTATAAACGAGAGATTTTTCAATGTACTAAATTTTCCATCCCCATTTCTCTTCATGCGCATTTCGAACAATTAGATCGTATGTTGTTTTAGATCAATTCGAAAAAAAGGGGGATAAATGTACTTTTATCGTTCAACAGAGAATTGTTTTCAGTCCTGCTTGGAAGCGGTATTTGAAAGCCGGTCAGCTCTCGCTTGGTTTTCGACCTTGGATGTTGTCCATTCAAGATGAAATCTACCACTTACATGCACTAAGCCGTTCTCCGATTGCTCACCAAGTGCTTTTGAAAGCCAGTTGGCTTCGCCTAACCTTTAGGTCTTAGGGATGGCTTATTCGTAACGTAGCGTTTTACTGGATTTTCCTGGCAATTAAAATACAAAATATCTGCTTATTTTTATTTATTTTTATTTGTTTATTGTTATTTATTTTGTTTTGTTTTGTTTTGCTATTAACGTAAAGTCTATTGTAGCTCATGTACAACTGTTATTTTGTTTCTAAAATCTACAGTGCAACGATGATGCCCATTCGAATGTGCGAGTAAAAAACTTATTAGATTAATTACCATTACGTATACAATAATATTTGATAAAAGTAACAATTACCCTAATACGTGGGAAGCTATCGGCTTATGAAATCGGCAATGCTGTTCAAATAGTTGAAATGGTACATACAATTGGCGCAGTCTCAAAATATTATATATTATTATTATTAATTAGATGTAGATGATAATTTTTTTCATTGCATTTAATACTCGATTAAATATGTATATTATGAAGTTCAATTTTTGCTCCTGATTTATCAATTCAAAATGATATTTATTTGTAAAAATGTACGATAGAAATGATTATATCACACTCGATGATAGATCAATTTTTACTTGTATAAACGTTCGGGGCAGGATTGAAGGGCCAAGGATTTCATAAACAGTCGAATTCAAAGAAATAAGAAACAATATTTCATTGTAAATTATAGAGGGATACTTTTTTTTTTTGCATGGGACAGCTGTATTATTTATTTAATTTAAAGATTGATAGCTGTTACGGATTAAAAACAAGTTGAAAGTCGAAAGTGGGAGAGGTATGAATGCGTAATTCAGTTATTTAAACAAAATACTAGCAAGGAACGTTCCAGGCTATGCCATGATGACCTCACGGCCAATATCGTCACGATAATAAACATCAGCGTTTGAGAAATAGTGCGATAATATTTAAGGGCTGCCCTTCACGCGCAACAGTTTAGTTTGCCTCGGTCTATTAACAATTACACAATCATTATAAAACGCACTATATATTTTCGACTACATCTACAGAAACTACATTTCAACAATATATATATATATATATATATATATATATATATATATATATATAATTAATAAACAATTAAGTAATAATCTACGAAAGAAATAGTGATATTTATTAAAATTATTAATAATATATTAGTGACTATGAAACAATAGTGAAAACATAAAATATATTGAAGCAACTCATACATAAGATAAGACCGATGTGATAAAGGCGCGGCATCAACCATACGACTATTATCAACAATTTAATGTATGTTAAGATAGCATTTATTAATTATACAACAAAGGAAGAAATACATTCATAATACGTAGCAATAAATTAATTCTTATTAATTAAATTATTTCTTATTATTATATTTAATAAAGAAGCAACGATAAACATTAAAAGTAGTCTTCAATAATTGCCAGCAACACCTCCACCCAACATCTAAGGAGGTTTTAATCTGATCCCAGACATTCTAATGCATAAATAAATTGACGAATATCGGTAAGATCGTCTATGATACTTAAATGAAATAAGATAAATAAGCTGGTTAATTATTTCAATGAATGCAATTATTGTGTGTGGTGTGGATGATAGGTGACAATGTATTATTTACTAGTCGATATCGTCATTGTATCATCATAATTTTATTTTCAGAAATACGAAATTCGAATTTTCATAATATGTAAAATTTACTTTTGTAAAAGGAACGCTAGCAACATAAACAGATCAACAAATTATTATTCAATAATATCGAGTTCTTATAATTAGTTACTCGTTATAAGTTATAAGCTGTATTTTATCGCTGTAAGTGTGTAACGCTTAAGATATCAAGAAATCCAGTGTCTTCCAGACCATTCACGAATAGATAGATAGATTATTCATGGTAACGTGTAATTACTATTGGGAAAACACGAGATTATCGCTTAGAGAAATTAACCCGTAGGAATTCATGAGTGAGTCCGGGAAAAACGTCAGCTTCGCAATGAAAGTGAGGGCGATAAAAGATGAGAATATTCACCGAAAAAAGCAAATAAAGAAGGAATAAGTTTGTTTAGGAATAGTTTGATTTATTTCAAGACAAATTGTTCATTGTATAGCTTATAATTACTATCAATCAAAAGAAAGTATTGATTAGTTTGATTTGAGTTCATTGATTTTCTAGTTAATTATGTGACAATGATTAAACGTAATATCGCAATAATGTACGTATGTTTAATTTCATGTAATATTTTATGTATCTCTTTTTAATATTTAATTAAATTATAATCCTTATAACTATATAATGGGCAAACAATATATTTTGATATTTCAATTTCATTTGTTAAAAGGCATTATTATATTAGTACTAGAATTTTGAAATTTCAAGGGACGCTGCCTCGCCATGCAGAAATATTATATTTATCCATGATGATTACATTGTATTTATGATATTTGCATTAGAACATGAAAAGTAATTATCATCATACATTTAATACAATACATCAAATTAAAACAATTTTAATGCTTGAATAAAAATTAAGGAAAAACTAGAAAATTTATCGATATTCACAATGAGTTTGTGACGAATATGCAAATAATGCATTAGTGTATGAGTTGCTTATTCAAAGATTAAATGGCGTGACGTAAAAGACGAGAAAATGATATTGATTGTAAGAAATTTTTTTCATATTCCACGTGTTTGTTTGAATAGTTGATTCCTTAAGAATATATATAATAATATTACTGGATATAAAATTCGTTAAAAAAAATATTGGAAAAATAATCGTCACTATTGAAGTTTTCTAAATATTTGGTCTTATTATTTATATTACGAAATATTTTGATTATTTTTGAAGTGAAAATAATATAAATATCTTAAGTAAATCATCTTTAAAAATATTGTGTAATTTCAAGTTTGTACAAAAAAAAAGTGTGATAAAATGATAGCCAAGTAAGTGGCTATAAGAGTCATTCTTTCACTTTTCTTTTCGCTCTACAGACTCTACGTCGAAAAGATTGCAAACGGAACAAGTTTCGCCAAAGCTGCTGTAAATGACCAGAAAGTTTTTACTTCGGCAAGGATATCGTAAACAATGGAAGAGCACGTTTTTTCCGTTACATCTCAACAATACACACACGCGCGCGCGCGCACACGCACACATATATGTATAAATTACTAGACAATATGTAGTTAGAATATCTGGTTTTTTATTTTTTTTATCTCTTTGTAGCTGTTTGGTTTTTGCAAAAATTTTTTCCAGACATACATTTAATGTTATTTATTATTTATTTATTATTTTTTTTAATTACTAATGAATTACTAACGATCATTTAATTCTAAACAGAGAGTGATAATAGCAGTATGTAAATTACGTATTTACCATAATTTGTATTGATTGTTTGGCAAAATTTTATATGAATGATAAATTGTTCTATTTTATCAATAGAAATCTTGATCAGATTAAAATTTGACTTATTTGTAGTATCTTTGAAGGCCGTACGAACGAAAAATGTAATTGTTTCTTATGACAAGTACAACGTGAATTTTGATATATATATATATATATATATATATATATATATTTTATTTTCATGAAAATTTAAAATTTACTGAACATTGCATATTTAACGTTAAGTGATTGTTAAGTACGCTACAGTACTCTGTTGTTTATGATTGTTATATAAAAAACAAAGTTTTACACAAATGGAAGCGATTATGTTTTTTTAAGACAGGTGCACTTACGATACTTCATTATATATATATATATATATATATATATATATATATATATCAAACTATATATATTTACTTTTCAAACTCTTGGATTCATTTTCTTAAATATCTTAAAACAACATCTTATTAAAACGGTCACTCGCCTTTACAATATTTTTCGCATTATCCGTTTCTATGCTCCATGCTGTTGTAATCTTTGCATACCAGCTAAGTATTAGTCCCGGGTAACACGTACAATGTACAATGCAGAATCTCATTTCGTTATTATCTTACAATATACAAGATGAAGCTTTTACCGCGAAGATATAGCAAACGTTCTTCACTTCATCTAAGCTATAGTGAGCGAACGCGTTTGCTTTCCGTGCGCGTCAATCATTTTGTAAATTGATTTGGACGCTCCGAAATTGATGTCTAGAGGAGGAAGGCAAATCCAAGTACGAGTAAATTATACTCTTAAGAATAATTGCGTTATTTGCACTTGAATCCCTTCACTCTTCGCGTTCTGATGACGTGACGTTTTTCTTTCCATCTTTATCGAACGAATGGCAATTTTGTTCGATATTTTCGCCACAAGCGAGTCTTTACCGCTGTCATATTTCAAATGAATAAAATAAAGTCGCATAATTATTAAATTTCCATGTGATTTTTTTTTTCTTTTATAAAGAATTTATGAAGCATAATAATCTATAAAAAGGTGTTATTTTAAAATCCCATTTTTCGCATACCGATTACGGTAAATTGATTATTATATACATATTACAATGAAATCATAAATATTTTTCTCAATTACTTGAATAATATAAGAGAATTTATGGAGCTTTTTAAGCTTTGCTGTCGAGTTTTTAAGAGAAATAATAAAACATTGTTTTTGAAGAGTGGAAATGCAATCAAATAGTTTTTTGAGATATTAAAAAATTTTATTTGAAATAGTTTGAAGGATTGTTTAAATATTATTAAAGCTCACCACATGTATATAAGACTATAATTAAATAATATCTTGCAATGATTGTGTGATTTCATTATAAGGATATTAATTTATCGAAGGATACGTATATCCGTCAATTTAAAAAAATCAATAATTCGTCGAGTATAGTACAATACCACAAGTGCTGATGATTGAATATCTTTTTATAGCGTTGGATTTACGAGGACTTAATACATTTTGCTGTATCATTTTATATTATATAAGTACGTGAAAATATTTTTTGCTTCATGATGATGGGAATGTGTATAGAATGTATGCTTACCTAGAGTGGGGGAAAAAAAAAAAAATTAAATCATTGTATAAAGAATTTTTAAAGTTCCCTCGATTTCAATCGAATCATAGATAATGTTATTATTAGAAATAATCTTTAATTGTTATGAATATTTTATTGCATATTTTTTCATATTTGACTAATGTAAACGAGCTAGGCATTTATGCAGGTATTTATGCAGTTTTCTCAACGGCAATCCATGATAGGCAAAATGAAATTAATTAAAAAAATTTTAATTCTCAAAGTTTTTATTACCACTAGCATTGTTATGATTTTAATATTTTCACGATTCCGCGTACTTGCATGTTCCAAAATATTTTCTCAATTGCAAAAATTCGACTGCGTAAAGTAAGGATTATAATGCGTAAGTTTGTGAATTAGTAGAGCGACATCGCCAATAGAGTAAAATACTAGTCAATCGGACCCGATTAAACAATTTTATTAAAATATCATTTTTTGCATCTCCTTATGCATCCGACACTGCGACATCGGAAAATGTTTTATTCTGAGAAGGGATCGCTCCAAATCCAATTAATCCTTTCCCCTCTCCTCGAAGCGCTGAAGCGGAATTCGCAAGCTGAAGAAGAGCATCCATCACGGCAAATTTTTCCGCGCCCAAACACTTTTACCAATCACATAATCGTAGGGTGCTTACGTAAAGCACTCCGCAGCCGTTCTCTCTCATCTCGCGACCCACCACCATTCTTCCTTCAAGCCGGCTATTCGGAATGCCAAGGCTCGAAAAGTTCTTGGTTACCGCAAGGGTGGCGCGGGGCTGCGCTGAAAGCACGTGATTGAATTGACGCCGATTACTTGCTAACTATGCTCCCTTGTGGTCGACGCAGCCAACTTTGCTCGATGCCGACAGACTGAGCTATTTCTCCCAGGCAGTGCCCTCCCACAACCCACTCACCCATGCCCTTACCGCTTCCTTCCCAGCCACGCCGCTATGCCCTGGTAATCCCTTGTCGAGGGCCGACCCTTTCCTATCCGTATCCCTCAGGAACTCAGGAACTTGCCTTCGCGAGTCACGAGCCTCTGTCGCGTGTTCCGTGGAATTCGATATATTCGGCGTGGAATGCCGCTATAATTGTTTCTCGGACTTACATTTCATTCTCCTGCTCTTTAATTCCCCGTCTTTTATTTTCCGCTTTCTGCCGCCTTTTCACTTCCACTTGTCTCCAATTGCCACCCCACTAGATTCGATCTTGAACGAGAGATGGAGAGAGAGTGAGTGAGAGAGTGAGTGAGAGAGTGAGAGAGAGAGAGAGAGAGAGAGAGAGAGTAAGAGAGAGCGAGTGGGTTGGAGAGGGGAAGGGGCAGGCAAGCACGTTGCTTTGCCCGTGTCAGGAAAAACGTCTTCTTCAGTAGAATTTGCGGTTTGATCGAGCGCAGTGTTTTTCACTAGTAATGTCAAAGTTAGTGACATGTCAATGAAGTTTTGAACTTGAAGCGCACCGTATAGATTGTCTCGATACGTTTTTATAAATGTTTTATTAATTAAATTTACTTAGAAATATAATTTGGGTAAAAAGTATTTCCTTTACTGAAACTTGCGCAGTTTTTCTTTAGTATCGATAAATCATTCACCGGGCGGGTGATAAAGCAACTTTATTAGCTTTTTTTTTTTGTTGTTTTTGCAAACATTGAAAAACTAGAAATACAAATTGTCGAAAAACTTTACTGAATTATTTACAATATAATCTCCATTTAGCAGTAGTTAAATATCAAATTTAAAATGTATATTTGTTGAAATATTTTCATTAATTCATAATTTGGAAGAGGTAATAATAATATTCATAAGTTTTGTTTATATTGCAGAAACGCATTTAAGTAATACATTTACTTTATACTTAATTCTCATAAAAAAAAAAAAGAAACAAAAAGATTTTATAAGAAATATGATAACAAATATTGCCTAATACGCTTAACATATTGATAATTATTTTATATTACATATTAAAATTAATTTTGTAAAGTTTTTTTGCAAACAATTATTTAACCGAACGAATGAATATAACTTTAAATGAAATATCTTTTTCGTTTGAACAAAAAACCATATTATGAAAATCAATGAATGAGGGCTTTAAGACTGTTTTATATATCAAAGATTACAATACTTTATTATATTATTTTTCAAATAAATTATTCAATATAAATTAATGTTCTTTAAACATTTTTGAAAGCGTATTTGATAATGTATTTCGTTGTTCTTAATACTTGAAAACTTTACGCTTTCTTTACAATTTTATATATTTTAAACATAAAGAATTTTTTTTTATATAATACTAACAAATTATCGATTTCTATTAGATAAGACATTTGTTACGTGTTTACAAACTATGACAATATAAAGTTAATTACTCTTGATTCTTGTAATCTTAAAACAGTCTAAATAAAATGGTTTAAAAATATAGTTTATGTAATAGATTAATCATATCTTTTAAGGAATCACAATTATAGAAAGAGCGCAAATTACTTAAGACGTTCAAATTTTTAATTCCTAAAGCCGTCTCCAGATAACTTAAGATTAAGACTTATTTTAGCCGATCTGAAATTCTGACTATTTTTTAATTAATTTTTCAAGCAATATTCCATTATGAAAATTGAATGGGCAAAGTTCAAATAGTATATTGCACAATCAATTTTTTTTTAAATGTATCAATGTGTCTCGATTACATAAATATAGTTGAAAAATTTTCTTAAAAAAAAAAAAAAAAAAAAAAAAAAAAAAAAAGTGAAACATATTTTCATATTAATATAATTTTAAGAGGGAGAAAAAATAAATTAAGATAGTATATCATTTATACTTATTCTATATTATCATCATATAAGCGAGATAAATGAGGTATAGCATATATTTTGTTAAATAAAAATAAGAATGGATCTTTAATGTTTTAACAAATAAAATAGAAAAGGAAATTCGTAAGAGGGAATTGCGTAAAGAAGACTGAACTCTGCACTTACGCAAGAAGGAGAGAATGAAAATATAAGAAAGTTATTAATCTAGATAGAGATTTTTAAATAGGTTAGTTTATGCATTAGAGTAGTAGTCGTAATAGTGCTATTGAGTGATCGCTGAATGGAAAATAAGAAAACCACTAACGAGTACAGGTGAAATAATCGGTGAAAGCATTTCACACAATATGAAATATTTAGATATTTGTAATTATTCTATTGTTCATTTATTTCTGTGTACAGGGAAACGCATATGCGTGCACGGCATTATGAAAATTTACTGAAAAAAGAATTTTTTGTATTTATGATATAGAGAGTTGAGAAATTTAAGACGCTTTATAATGAAAGTAAACGATATAATGAAAGAAGTGAATTATTGATAATAGGAAAATGTAATTTTAAATAAAGTTCTACTGTATCGAGTAGGCTTTAAAAGAAAGTTTATGTGAAATATTAATTTGCGAACAAGTTATGGCGGGATATAAAATGTGCTAGAAGGTTAAAAAATAATTCTCATATATAAGAAGTGTGGTAAATAATTTATTAATGTTCTGCGATTTATGTCAAAGAGCCAGACATTTAAATAAAACCGGAAAAAGGAAATTCCTATAAGTAAAAACGGAAAGTTGAGGAAAATGTTGTCCGTCGATTTTTATGGGGAACCGTGGCGCTCGACGGGTGAAGTAGTGTGTATTTCTCAATATCTCTGCGAATTTATCACTCCCTGTATTTTCATTTATTAAAGATGCTGATAGTGGCGTCTTATTAAACATAAATAAAACTTTTATTATTTTGTTATACGTATTATATCTGCAGGATTATTTTACGGCCTTTATTCAACACTCTGATTAAATAAAACACTCAACATTAAATATACATCTATCTACTTATTCTTTTATTTTATTGAAATTATCGGCGATTATTCTCTCTTACACTCTTACTCTCTCTCTCTCTCTCTCTCTCTCTCTCTCTCATTATTATTAACGGCTACTTATTTATACAAGTACAAATTGCAAATAATTCGAGCTAAAATGTTCAATGATGAAAAATGTTGATATTTAGTTATAAGCACTGTATCCTATCACTACTCTATTTCATTATAAATATATTTTAAAATATTGAAAACTAATTTTTTCTTCTCCATAAAATATATTGATTATAGTCACGAAAACATAATCTGATATTACATTATTATGTAATGTATTAGGGTAATATACTTTTTTAGGTATTACAAATATTATAAATTTTATGAAATTTTTTTACTTTCTTAACACAAACGACTTAGCACAAACAAAAAAAAAAATGAATTATATTCAGTTGGACAGTCATACTACCTACGATGAATCTATTAATTTGTTTTGTACAAATAATATTAAAAATCACTCTGTTATTCTTATTTCGCGCACTATTTTACATTTGAAAATAACTCAATTTTTCTTTTTCAATGCAAGCATATCGTACAACGATATATTTGTTAAACATTGAGTATAAATTCATTATTATAAAACATTATTTATAAAATTTTGATTATCATATAATGATGATATTGAATTACACTACTATTATTAATTAAATGCAAAAAATATTGTATTTCCTTTTTCTTTGTTGCTTCTGTAATCTTTGCATTTTGTCTTGTTTTGAAATGAAAATGTTTATTATATTATGAAGGAAAATTCTTTGCAAAATGTTACTAAATATTTACGCATACGTTCTTTAAGAATAAATGGTAAAATATTTATATAAATATCTATAAATAAGTTTGATGAAAGGGTATAAAAATATCATCATCATCATCATCATTATTATTATTATTATTATTGAACTAAATGGAATTTTCGAAATCGTTGAGAAAAAGGCAGTTTTATACTCGTCATTGTCTGTCAAAATTTGTTCAAAGTTTATTGAATCATTAAAAGGATATTGCAATTTAAGCTATAATTGTATTTTTTAATTAAATTTGTATTTGTTATTGATAGGTAAAATTAAGAATAAATATTTATTAATAAATTTTCTTTTGAACGAGAGTTATGAGCGACATTTATATATTTTAAAAAACAATAAAGACAAATGTATCGGTAGACGAAATACATTTTTTATAATTATTTGCCATCGTCATAAATATTATCATTATTTAATATTAAAAATGTCCATGCAATTGTTAGCCTTCATAAATTACGGAACTAAAACAAATGTTGTAAAGTTTTTTATCGCAAGGAATTTTCGATCAATCAATTATTTAAAAATTATTTTCGAAACATTGCTTATAATTATTTATTTTTTGCGTATGTTTAAAATTCTGCTATTAAACTTTCAAGGCTAAATTCATATGATACGTTATATTCATATAGAGGAACGTTCAATATCAATTTATATACTAACCAATGTTATCAAAACTTTTAATGTGTTATTCTCAAATCGTCGCTTTTCAGTTACGATAATTTGATAAAAATTTTTGTTTAATCATCATTTGAAATATTATAAAACTCAATATAAACGCAAGTCCCATAGAATTTAAAATCAATTTTGGAAATTATACTTGTTTTATTGTGTACATTTAATTTTGTATCTGAAATAATATATCTGAATCGTTACTTTAATGTCGAACGATTGTAATGTTTTCTTTTCTTTATTATAAAATGATTTATATCTTATTACAGAGTCACCAATAGTAATTCGGATGTATTAATTTATTTTTAACTCAACTTTCTTTGGATAAAAAGATAAACCCTATTATTATTCACATAAGTTAAATAACAATTTTCACTATGATAGTTTTGAAATTAAAATAAATTATTTTAAGAAAAATAAAATCTACACATATATTTTTAATAAAATTTAATACGTTCTTCTTTTTGTTTTTATAAAAGTTTTTAATAAAGTTTTTTTGTTGCCAGATTAATTTGTTAATTTATATTAATAGAATAAATTGTATGTTGAATTTTATTAGCAAAGCTAACGATACGTTTAAATCACATTATTCAAGGTTTTGCAAAAATGTATTCAAATAGAGCAGATGAATAAATATTTTCACTTTCGTTTCTCTGCGAAAGCTAAAAAATAAATTTAATATCAATATATCCAAATGATAATTAAGGTAGGTTAAAATAATGAATAATGATTTAATAATACTTATTTAGAAGAAGCATTTGAGGTTTACGATGAATTAAAGCAAGGCGACATGCTATCACCTCTCTTATTCAATCTTATCAGATTCATGCAAAAGAGCAAAGCGGAGGTAACTTTAAATGGTATAACTCAAGCACTATGGCATGTAGAGGATTTAGATTTACTAAGAGATAGTAGAAAAAACGTGATTAAAAATGTAAAAGTTTTATTAAAAGCAGCTAAAGAAATAAGATTATAAGCAGACAAAGAAAGCGCTAAGTATATATATATATATATATATATATATATATATATATATAATAATCGCTAATAGATCAGAGTAATATTGTAGACAGTGATCTAAAATGATCACATAAAGCCTTAGATTCAACAAATGTTTTGTATTACTGCGATATATTTATAAGTAATCCATGCAAATTATGATGGGAATAAAAAGATTACGTAATAATAATAATAATATATTAATAATGCATGCTCTTAATCATTTCCAGTATAAAAATCTTGAATATTGTAATTTTTTCAAATAAAGGAAAATAATATTATACGTGATATTATAAGGTTTATATAGTCGTGTTTTAATACTAAGATAGTATAAATTTAAACTATTTTATTATATATAAATATATGCATTGTAAATTATGGAAGAAGAAGGAAATACAATCTCTATACTTGAGCAGATATAGTATGAGTAATTATATCACGTAGAATGTAATGCGTCCGAGAGTGTAACGGAAATGGGTAATATAAAATGAGAAAATCGAAATTTAAAAAACCGCATGTTAGATAAAGTGATATACGGAAGATAATTCTAAATTACATTTCAAGGATCAAAGATATGGGCAAAGGCTGGATGAAATGAAAATTAACCGACAATATGGAGAAGTGGCAGTTTGCCCAATTGCCCAATCTACGTATTCAAATGATTAATTAGTTACAGATAATTAATAATATTACAATTGATTCTAATAATTATAACGACAATACTGATAATGATAATAAAAAATAAAAAACATTTACGATGAGATACATTGCATTTTAAATTACATAAAACTGTAATTAAGATGTTTAAAAAAAAAAAAAAAAAACCTTAAAAGCTAAAAGAACAGAAGAATATTATTGATAATATATCGACGGCGTCGTTGTATACAGAATATTTTATATACAGAGTATTGAGCTATTTGTATTGTGCATACATATTACTCGAAGGATACAATTATTTATTATTTTTATAATTAATGTTTGGGTCTCGTGTTGGGCGAACGTTCGCCCAGCGATGCGACTCTTTCGTCCGACAATTTATATTTTAAACAATGGCAATTAATTATACGCCTATAGAATAATATAAACGGTCGTCGGTCCAATCTAAATAAACATTCATTAACTTGATCCAGCCATCGTTGATAAGGTGCTCAGCATATATTCGAGGAGAGTAGAATTCACCGACAATGCGACTGTTCGCTGCCCATATTTAAGTAATGCAATGGGAAAAGAAATGTTGAATTACGTAGATTAATTGGCTTACCAGCGATAGCGATTCTCACTTGCCGCTCTCGCGCGTAATTATACACGAGTGTCCAATTGCGCGGCAGTGCGCAGCAGTAGGGCCGGAAAATTGCAGAGATTGATAAGAACGTTACGCCTGGCCTATTTTCGTGGTGGCGGCCGCCTAATGGGCGTGGGTCGCTTCCTCGAGCGATAATCTCAACGCGGCGTCGTCGTCCCATGCTGCGAAAGTAAAACAGACGTTGCTGGCAGCCCAGTTAAATTTGCAAGGGGCCGAGTTATCACCTGAAAATACCTTGACACGTCCTTTTAAGACAGCTTCACCGACGACCTTCAGCATTTTTTAATCCTATGTTTTTACTCCTTTTTTGAAGAAGCGGCACTGTAATCGAAAATCATTGTCGGCTGAATTCTAGAATGAATTAAGGCCAGAAGAGCACCGGCAAGTTAGTCAGATTACGAGGTGGTGATGTGTGTGGTGTGTCTGTATCTGTGTCTGCGCCTGGGTGTGTGTCTATATATATATATATATATATATATATATGTGTGTGTGTGTGTGTGTGTGTGTGTGTGTGTGTGTTTGTTTATGTTTATGTTTGTTTATGTTTGTGTTTGTGTTTGTGTGTTTGTTTGTTTATGTTTATGTTTATGTTTGTGTGTGTGTGTGTGTGTGTGTGAGTGAGAGAGAGAGAGAGAGAGAGAGAGAGAGAGAGAGAGAGAGAAAGTGTCGTGCGATCGTGCATAACAGTTGCGAGTCTATTATCGGAGTTGAATTAATCGAATATCTGATGGCGCCACTACTATTAGGCACAAATACTTTTATTTTAGATTAAATAGTTTTCTAACAAGCCTTACATGCGTTCAGTTTTCATTTTATTATTAAAATCATGAATTATTATTTCAGATATTGTTATAATACAATAAATGCTTATACATTTTTTTTTATTTATGTATAATCAAAAAATTTGACTAGATATTTTATAATGAATATATCATTTATAAAACTTTATAAAATGTTGATTGTCTACTTTGAATTTCCTTTATTAATAATAAAGAATCTGTGGTGAGTATCAAAAGTATGTTTTTTTTTCTTTTCTTTTTATCGATACTTCCAATCAGTTTCAATGAAAATTCACATCATGCAGCTATATTTTTATATATGTATATTCTAGTATTTTCGGCAAGCGGTTTATTTCTTTAATTTTTCCTAAGTGCCTCATACTCATCATTCTTTTTTTTATAAGAAAGAATTAGTAAATTAGATTTATGCCAATAATTTATTTATATTGTTCTCGGCTGTCTAGTCGCTGCAGGGGTGTAAAACAGTAAATTTGTTGATATGGGTACTCGATAAGAATTTTGTTGTTACGAATAATATTACAAGCTTATAATTTATTGTTTCAAGCTTGATAAGTTAAATATTTATTTGTAGGTTATAGTTTTATTTTACTGTATATTTATACTTTTAATATCAGATCAATATCTAGTTTATAAATATTTATTAAATTTATACGATAAATTTGTATATTCGTTAAATAAGTTTTTTTATATATTCATTTTTCATTAATAACGAAAGTTTTAATTCATCAAAGTTTAATTGTCAGTGAAATTTATAACATAATTAAATATTTTTTATTCCTATAAAATTGTATTTACAATGTCGTTTTCTTTTTCGTTGATAATTTAGTGTTGAATATTTATTTTGTTAAGAGAATCTTAATTTATTGGACTACACTTTATTCAATTTCATAAATATAGATTTTTGAAAGTAGAAAAGATATTGTTAAACGTATTGATATAACAGACTATTACTGATATAAATTATAGTTATAAATTAGCATTATTTATGAATTGTAAAAGCCATTTTGAAGTTTATGTTATTTAAAAAACAAAACAAAAAAAAAAGTTCATATTTTCATATTTTTTTTATATTTGTGAACTATATAATGAATGTTGATTTTAAAATTTATCAAATTCATTCATCCCTTAAACTATATATATAAAAGTAATTACTTTTGGCATTTAATATATTAAAGAAGAAATAATTTTATTTCAATATATCGCTTAAATATTTTACAGAAATTGATTTTACAAAATTCTTTGAAAATTAAAAAAAGCACCGATGCCGTATTAGTTTATTAACAATGTAAAAAAAAAAAAAAAAAAATCAAATTAAAAGTTTGTTTTATAGAAATGGATACAGTTCTATAGTTTATAGCTTAAATTAATTTAAATACTTTTTGTTTTTATTAAGTATCGTTAGAGCTGTTATTGTTTTTTCTATAGTTTCATAAAGTGTGTACGCATCACATTACACGTAAAGGAATAATTCATATATAAACAATAATACAGATAATCAATGTTATATGTAATTTGAGTATAGAGAATTTTAGTTACGCAAAATAATTTAATCGTGGCATCTAATTACGCGCAATTATGAAAAGGAACCTCTGTTAATGCAATGATAATTTGACTATTATGAGAAGATAAACTCTTAGTATAATTGGATTATTAAAAGAAAAATACCTTGTCGCAATTTGTACAATATTTAAAATGCAATGGTGTGAAATCGTATTAACTTAATGGCGCAGGATAACAAATGAAACTTGATAAAAAGAAAAGAAAGAAAAATATTAGCGGACACAGAGGAATAACGGAAGCTAAAAGATTATTGGAATAAAAAATGATATTGATAAAAGTCGATGTAGAAAAGAGGAAGGAAAAGAGTAAAGGCAGGTTAAGAGGAAAGATACGAAAAAAAAACTACGAGTGAGCGTTAAATTGTTCCCCTAGAGAGTGGTTAAACGAGCTCTCTCTCTCTCTCTCTCTCTCTCTCTCTCTCTCTTTCTCTCTTTGCACCCTCGTGTCCTCGTTACATGCAACGTGAAACTCGAAGAAATCGTAAGAGCATAGACGCTACACGAGAAGCAAAGGGATGAGGATAGACAAAGAATTAATGAAAGGAATAGAAAGAATATATCTATTGGAATAGGAAACGACAAAGAAAGCAATATAATGAAAGATGGGGGAAAGATGGATGATAACAAAGAAAACTTAATTTGATTTTTTGTCTCTAGCGACAAATTATGCTATCGTGTACGAGTATTTATCTTAATATGTCTAGTGATAATTATTGCAAATTTAGTTAAGATTAGATTAATAATAATTGAATATTTAAAGAGGTTGAGTCATTTACCGAAGACGTAATTAAGTTGGAACGAGTTTCAATGGGATATTGTGCGACTCATTCTAAAGTAAAGGAAAATCTGGATACAAGTAACATTGTCTCTACATATAGTAGTATCCTAAGATCCTGAAGTTTTATCCCAAAGTCCAAGATTTTATAAAATAATCCTAAATAATGAAATTAAGAAAAACATTATGCAGTTAATAACAAACCTTTGCATTAATTCATCATCTAAGTCCGGCTTTATTTTCAAAATATGAATTGCTATTTAATCCGTCTATTCTTTTATAAAGTAGAAAGCCACAATTATAATCTATATGTATTACAAAATAAGTAATTATTTTACTTAAAAAATTTATTTATTAAACAATGAAAGATTTATCCACCTTTAATTGTAATATCAGACATATATTGAACGCGATATATAATTATTATTTCGTCTATTTAATAATTTTGCGACATTATTTTCCTTTAATTTTATAAACATTTATTATTTTCGAAAAATTTCAGGATCGGCTTCATAGACATCGTTAAATAACAAAATTTAAAAATTTATACGAAAATATATACGAAAAAAGTTTATTGCGTTTAATTTAAGTTGCTTTTTGGTCCCAATAATATAATGCATTTGTTTACCATGTATTTACGATCAATAATTTATGATAAATGATCTTCTTTATCTTTATTTTTATTAATTAGAGAAGAAAGCTTTATACACGTTCACAAAATTCGATGTGATTTAATGCTTGAAATATTTATTTCATTTCCTATAAATCGCATTTGATTAATTGACATTCAACATTTCTCCAAGGAATATAGCGTAACTAATATTAAAAAAGTATTTTGGTGGATTTAAAGCAGAATTAAATTGTAATTAAATAAATAAGATTTTTATAATTTTATATTAATAGTTATTGAGTATTTAACATTTTATTTTATCTTCACTTCCAAAAAGCATATTCTTTTGGAGCACTTAATATGGTTTTTTCCAACATGAAATACCGAAATTAATTTAATTTTTTTTTTTTTTTTTTTTTCCAACAAATTCTCTATTTAGATAAATATACATCGAATAAATGTATCTCGGACAATTGTTATCTCAGACAATAATTGATAAGAATATAATTAAAAATAGATTTCATAGGAAAGAGTATTGCAAAGCTTTACAATGCATAAATCTGTCGTAGACAAAAATTTTTCTCCTACAATTTGCATATATAGTACTTACTTAAACGGAATAAATGATTTGAATGAATTGAATTAAATGGTAAAAATATTAGACATTTCATATTGTGACATCTTACAACTTCAATGTTATCAAAAATTTGAAACTGTTGAAT
This sequence comes from Ceratosolen solmsi marchali, assembly GCF_000503995.2. Classification (NCBI taxonomy): domain Eukaryota; kingdom Metazoa; phylum Arthropoda; class Insecta; order Hymenoptera; family Agaonidae; genus Ceratosolen; species Ceratosolen solmsi. The sequence goes on from NW_011948413.1 coordinate 13,201,134, forward strand.
AAAATTTCAGCGTATTAAACAGGTTGATCCTTCTCTTTATTTACATTCAGTTTAAATTTTTCAAAATTATATGTTCCTTTGTAGTTTGGTCATCGAACGTATTATCAGTTATTCAAAATTTTAAATATGCTTGTCGATGGTTTTTTTTTTTAATTGTGAAAGCCAATAACTATTTAACATTTTATTAATTTTATACAAGCCAGTTTGGTAATTAATACGATTGAAGTACTTAGTAAAAATAGGCAACATTAATCCAGTATAAATATCAGGCTTTTATTAGGGAAAATGAAACGATTTAGTTGATAAACATATGTAAACTACGTACTTATTTTGCCCTCGTTAATTCATTATGTTAATTTTATCTAAAATTAATAATTAAATTATCTATATTAATATAAATTTGTTGGTCTCAATTATTTCCCGGTCTAAACAAATCGTCTACGATTCAAAAATATTTTTCTGAATTTCATGAATATTGAATAGTAGGCGAAGTTGCATTAACTTATATCAATTCTATGAAGTAAAATGTTTGAAATAGACAATTTATTGTTTTACGTTCTTCCGATTGTCGATTTTACATTTAGTATTAAAATTTACAAATATAAAAGCCCGAGTGCAATAAATATTAAAGAAAATTTGTATTCGAATTTCAAGTCGACATGGGTTTAGTTTAAAACTTTAAAAAGGAATAAAGAAGTCGTAAAGAAAACCTGACTTTATCACGTAAAGGAGGATAATGAAAAAGAGAGGGTAAATGCTTCCAGCCATTGCAGTTCCAACTTCGTGATACACGCAGGTGTTGGTGTCGTCATTATAATGCTCGACGTTGGCTGCTTGTGTGCTCACTCGATCGGCCATTAATCCCCAACGGCGACGGATCGCGCGCTCGACCCAGATATTTCTTTTGTACCCTTTGAAAAACTAAATCAAGAGATGAAAAGAGGTGAGACTGAGAGAGAATAGAGATACATAAATAGATAGATAGATGGGTAGATCGATAGGTAGGTAGATATACAGATCGATCGATCGATAGATATATAGATAGAGATAGAGAGATAAATATATATATATATATATATATATATATATATATAGAGAGAGAGAGAGAGAGAGAGAGAGAGAGTGACGAGTGACGAGTTGGAGACGATTCATCATTGAATGCGTGTGAGAAATCCTAATCGAATTCTTTCCGTATATAAACAAATTTTTGTTGTTGTTGTTGTTGTTGTTGTTGTTGTTTATAATGATTTTTACTTTCAATTACATTTATTTATTATGATTTTTAGAATTTCACTTGTTTTATCGTTTGTTTCATTTCGAGTCTGATATATTGAGGGCAACACTCGGACGAGATAATTTAGTGTGACGTTGATTGTACATTTAGGTGGTTCGAGAATAAACGAGTTGAGACGAAGTCAGTTGCTTTAAGCATAGCGTTGGATAATACCAAATTGTTTCCTTCTCGTATGTAATAAAAGCTTTACTTCGCCTAAGCATTTAACGAATGTTATAAACTTATTATGGAAATTTATTTTTCACGAATCAAATTAATCGAATATAAGTTTGGTTTAAAAATCATCGGTTTAACAAACTTGGAAGAAAGTATGGTTTTTACTCAATTTTTTTACTTAATACTTTTATCCTTAAGTTGTTTACATGAAAAAGTTGGTTCCTAAGAATAAAATGAACAAAGTTAACATCCACGATTGGATATTAAGTATTAAACGCAATTTCCTAATAATTTATAATAATACACTAATATAGAATTGATAATTTACTTTTCACATAAAGTATTTTTTTATGAATTATTTCTATGAAATATTTATAATAAGATATTATTCTATGAATTAAAATATCTATTAGGTTATGGATTTAAATGTATGTAAAATGTTTTTTTTTGCAAGCTTTCTAAGCTCCGCAGTATCAATTATTAAATAAATTGCTTGAGTCGCAAATTTAAACTAATTTGATTTGTTGTAAAATTTTATCATAATATTGCCAATGCTTGATTTTATTTATTTATAGCCTATTTAATACTTATCGATAAATGCATTTATAATAATATAAATCCAAATATACCTTAAATATCATTTAGATTAATATTATTAATTATTAATTTGAATATATATATATATATATATATATATATATATATATATATATATATATAAACGAAAATGATATTTAAAATAATATAATATAACTATATAAATGTAATCCGAATTAATGTTATTATTATTTTTAAATTAAATTTAATTATTAAATAACTGAAATAATAATATTTTTAGATAATATAGAATTTCCTTCGATACAGTTATAGAAGCTACTTCATGAAATTCGATATATATATATATATATATATACCTACCACATATATATATATATATATAACCCACTAATAATTAAAAATATTATAATATTTAAGAGGAGAATTTTTTAGTGTATACATTTAATTTGGTATGAAATACAGTGCAAATAGTCATTTATGTTATGTATTTTTATTATTTAATGCATTTTTCAAGTATATTTATAAGCCGTATATACTTTATTGTTTGCAAGTTCTCATATAGAAAATAAAAACTTATAAATGGTATAGCGTGAGTTAACCATTTTAGAAAAAATACACATTTTATATGAACAAGATGGATTACACTAGGTCAAGCAAAGCAATGCAGGCACAAAGAAAACGTTTTAAAAACTTAAGCCCAACAATCGGGCACTTCGTAGATTAATAATCAAAAGATAAAATTAACTTAAAATAAGGTCATGCACTTCACTTTTCAACTTCATTTTTCGAGTTGCCTCGCACTACAACGTCTCTGCGGCTTCCGGTACTTTGTAATACAGGCCGTGTAAAAAGTATATTTTTTGCATGTGAAGTACGACCGGTAATATCTGTATTTCGTGCTCACACTATTTTCGTTACGACTCGCATTCATTTTTATTTTTTTTTTCTTTTTATTTTATTTTATCTTCAATATTTTTCGCGTATTCTAATTACATAAAAATATTTATTTATTAAAGTGCAAAACTTTTGTTTAAACTTGTATTTGATATTATTCGAGGCAATTAAATTAAATTAAAGTTTCTCAATTTTTATTGTTTTCAAACTGATGTATACTATCATATTTATATTTGACTTGTAAGGAATATTTCGATTCGGACTAAAAGCTATTTGGATAATGCAAAACATTACTTAGGTTTCTTAATGGAACATTAAAAAAACATATTTACGTTTAATAATAATAATAATAATAATAATAATAATAATAATAATAATATATATATATATATATATATATATATATATATATATAAATTCTATTTTATTTGCTATAAATTTAATATTTAATGAATTAATATTTCTTAGTTCTTTATGAAGCTAAAAATGCAAGTTTTAAGGAAATTTTGTAAATTTCTGTAAACTACCGTAGGAAATATTTTTTGAAAAGAATGTTTATTCAGCAAACTCAAAACATAATTATCGATATTATAATCACATTTTAGCATATTTTATTAAATATATTAAATTATATATAATGTATTTACGTACAGTTTTTTTTTTTAATCATATCACCTTTTATTATAAAGATAAATTCAAGTGAGCAAGATATTTTTTCAATATGAATTAAAACATAACTTACAACTTCTTAAAAAAAGGATTATATTATCATTATAGAAAATGCATAATTTTGTTTTTAAATAACAAATCATATTAAATGTGTCAATAATTTTTATTGAAAAATTTTTTTTTAACCAAATGTTTTTAGATAAAGTATACTATTTGTTTTTTTCATTGCACGTATGGTTAAGCAATTTTCATTAAATTGATAGATTCTTTAACGTTTAAGATACGCATGTTCACGAACCAATAAATTGCGAAGCCCAGTAACTTGTAAATGCTTCTGAAATTTATTTTCATTATGTATATTATGAAAATTATATATATAACTTTTATAAATTTCGTATACAATTATAAAAATAAAAATAATTTTTTACGAACGATCAATGAATAGATATAGGAATTGAATACATTTTCTTTTTAATTCATGACAACTAATAAATCATGAAATTGTAAACGATAATAGTTACTTATTAATCTAAGCGACCTATTCCGCTTGGAAATTACCTATATGATAATATATGTACATATATGTACATACGTGTGTGCGCGCGTATTAATTTTTTAATCATTATAATTAATTTGCAAATCAAAATTTTTGCATAAAATACTAGTTTTACTTTTGATTTATATCAAAGTTTTTCATTATTTATGATGATATGTAGCTTTAAGTGCAATATATTTTGGCGGTAATATTAAATTTTAATTGTTCATAATTTGAACTGTTTATTTATAACATTTGCTATTCTGTTTCATCTTCGTCATTTATTCTTTACGACGTTTTTATTGTATGTGTAAGGTCTTTGGTATTCTAATTTACTTGTTAATCCACATTGCCATCGAAGCATCGTCGACGTCTATGAATTCCTATGCTACGTTAATCAACATCGAGGGTTTTATACTTTTGTTTTTATCCTTTCTACTTAGCCTTTTATCATCAAATTGATTATTAAAAAGAAGTTCAATTTCGTTGGGGATTTAATTTTATTTTTATTTGGAATGAATTTTATTACAGGTGAAAAATAAAAGAATAATTTATTTTGTTTGAATATACGGAACATACAAGTGCGGATATGAATTTGATAAGATATCTAGTCATTTGAAATCTAGTTAACAGAATTTTATTGTTTTCGAAAAAGAATTATCAATCGAATTTATTTGCATTAATATAATCTTAATGGAAACTAACTACCTACTTTATTTTCTTTTGAAATGTATATTTTTACGCGAAACTTACTGATATTCGTAACTATGAAAACAATTTCAACGACACAGATTTATATGCTCATAATTAAATTAGTATTTTTTCATTGTTTTTGAGAAGATTATTTTTTTTATTGAATTTTCATCAGCATTAATGTGATTCGAATGGGGATGATGAAATTTTTATAATATTTTTTCACAATGTAATAAATAGTCAAGAAACTATTGTGATTTTGTTGCTGTTGAGAAGTTGATGCTGACAGTGCACTACACTGCTTTTGTTACAATTGGTATAAATTAATTAACCATTCTTTGGCTTATAATATGAATATATTTTACTTATAGTATATGAAGAAAATGCTTAGATTATCTCAACATATAAGGTTATTAAAAAATGAGAATAATATAAATGTTGGGACAACAATGTTTAAAAACATTAGTTCTTTGGGAGAAGAATTTTTCTATATATATTTTCACAATGCTATATTTCTCTGAACGAAATTCTAAATAAATATTTGCACTTTTATGATTTATTTAAATATTATGCTATTTATAATAACGAGAATTTCCCTTCAATATTTCGTTAAAATCAAGTGCAAAAATTATTAATTGAAATATATATATATATATCCATGTTTTTCAATACAATATGCAAATACGCATTTCTCGTTTCTCTTATCGGATTATAATTAATAATAACATGTATATAAGTAATGGGAATATATTTGAATTTTATTTTGTAAAAATTGCAAACAATTTTGTCAAATTTTTCAAAAATATTATATAGAAGTTTTTAGGATGTTGATATATAATTTATATACTTAATTTACACTTACACATCTAATGTACATTACTAATTTTTTGAATATTTTTATCCTTTAACATAAAATATAACGAATCATAAAAAGTAAAATTTTTTGATAACGAAACGCACGATTTCCAAGTTTAACTACATAAAATAGATAAAATATTTTATTACATTTGAGCTCTTATTATATTAACCTTTCGTGTAATCAATTTTATGAAATTTTGATGAATATATTTATTTTACAATTATACTGAATAATTGAAGAATATATTACTAATGTCCATTAATATTTTTAAAATTGGATTTTCAATATCATAGAAAATGAACATCATTAGTCTTGCAAAGTGGTGTAAATTAACAAAAAATATCGAACATTTTCTCGTAAATCTATAATGATAATCTACAAAAACTGCTTACAAGAGCTGCTTTAACGGCTTTAATTCATTTCTCATATTTAGTAATGATAGCAATAAATAAAACAACTATTTAAATACATCATTATTTTATAATCTACATTTTATTTATTTTAAAGGATCAAACCGATCGCTTTTAAAGAAATTAATCTTATGAGACATGTATTTCTTTCTTATCTAATATATATGTGAAGTGTCATTTATAATGTAAATGCATGTAACCAAATGTTTTTGTATTTCGAATTTCTCATTACTTTTTATAATTTGAGTATTTATTTAGGATTGTGAAGATGCTTATTTTCTTTCTCACATTTTCCTTTCGTTTCCAAGGCTTCTTGGTAGTCTCAAAGTCGGCAGAATTATTTCATTTCAATGCGTGACAGAATGCTCGAGTGTGTTTTTTTTTTATAAATAAACACACAAGCGCGCGCACGTGCGATGATCTAAATTTGTATAGTTATGGTTCTCTTACGAATTTACATATTTTGCGTTATATATTTAATACTAAAAAATATTTTCTCAAAATTTAAAGTAATAATGAGAGAAAATGTGGATATCGATTGTCTAATAATGTTTTGAAAAAAATTTATCAAAACGAAATATTAACTCATTGCATTAAAGTGATAGGAGTTATTATTATTATTATTTACAAATAATTACAAATTATTATTTCTTATATTTAAAAATTTTACATTTCTTAAAGGTTAAATCGAATTAGTCTCAATAACAATAAGCTTTATATATCTATTTTTTTAATCAGATAATTCACAGTTAAAAGTTTCATATGCGTAGCATTTGTATTTTTACGTCCTTGCAGAGCTTGTAAGAAAAGATTATAGAGCTTCGATGTATCAGTATCGATCATGCAGTGAAACTCGCGAAAAGTACAATAAGTCAGAGCACGCGGGGATAGAGATGCGAGAGAAATTTGTTTGGAGTCGCAATCGCGGAAAATATCTTTCTTTAGTGGTAATGGAGAAATTTTTGGATCTTCGAATGGATAAGCAATGAGATAAAAGTCGATTGAAAAATTCGCTTTCGTTCACTTGAGAATTCTTCGTAGGCTCGTAAGGCTTCATAATCTCAAAAATAAAATAAAATGCTTATTCCGTATATGAATAATTATCCAAGAATATGGGAAAGAGAGAGAGAGAGAGAGAGAGAGAGAGAGAGAGAGAGAGAGAGAGGAATGTATTAATCCAAGTGTAAATAAGCTATGCGTAAGATTGAAATAAAATTCATTTATATTGAAAATCTAGCGCTCGAATTATTCTCCGATGTCCTTTATAATATTTAACATTATCGCATTGCCTCGTTTGAATTAGCATTAAACAATAATTTTCACATGCTCTAATGACGATTATCAATATGCAGATGAGATAGATAGAGGCACTGGTTTGAACGATACCTTATTAATAATAGTAACTAATCTTTGGTTATTGCCCGTAAATCGGTAGAGCTTCGAGCGAAAGGAGCAGACATCCTTGAGTATTCCCACGCCAGTCGTAAATATCGACGCAAACCCCTCCGGTATGATTGCGACTTTGACGAATACTCGGCAGACATTTTTCAAGCCTAGCATCCACGTTCAACTCCTCGACGAGCTTTCCGTCCCTACACATAATCAGCTCCATTTGTTCCATTTCAGTCTTCAGCCCGTACAGAGCTACTCGACATCCCCGATCAACACATGCCCGATGTGCGAGCTCGCCGTTAAAAGTGAATTTATTTTTCGGCAACTGCAACTTTTTCCCCTTTCTCGTAACTTGCATCAAGACTTGAGATGAAGTTATAGATTCTTTTTTGGGGACCTTTCTGGTACGTTGCCAATTGCTTCTTTAGCGGCGGCGGCGGCGGCGGCGGCGGCTGCGACGGCGTCGGCGGCATACTAGGATTGATGGAGTAATAATTTATCTCGTCATTCCAATATGGAAGATGGAACAGAAAATAGAAATACACGAAATGCTGGGATTTTTTCAATAAATTTTGTAGCCTATTATTTATGTAGGACGAGCGTTAAAATAAAAATATCTCCGTAGCGACGACATTGATAGATGATTGTGCGTGCGTAGGTAAGGCACAATTACATTACCAAGTTGTTATTACACGTTGGTGGTAATTTAATATTACGATTATTTCGAGCCTGTAATTTAAGTTTTAATAACTTCCAATGATAAGTACTTTATACGGGTTATGAATTATCTTCGGAGCAGAGGATTGAATTCTGAAATATAAAAGTCGAGTCATTTGTACTTGTATATGAGAAAACATATGTCGCGAGTCTCTAACTTTAAGCATGGATATCTGTATAAAAGAAATATTAATGAAATAATAACATATCAAAAATGAAAGACGAGAAAAGTGCGGGTTACTTTTTACTCGTTCTTCATTAAACTTTCAACTGATTAACAAGCATGACTTTTACATTTAATTTTTTACCTCTTTTTAACGAAATTTTATCTCACTACGGTTCGCAGTGTAAAAATCGCATTACCGACAAACTTGAGCCGTGTAAAAATAAAAAAATAAAAATAAAATAATAAAAAAAAACACACACACACGCACACACACACACACACACACATATGTATATAAATAACAAAAGCGACGGGCAATAGTATAAATGAAATAAAATTTGAAGTGTGATTTCCTAAGAGAGTTACGAAAGTATTGTAATCAACTTGAACGTATTTTGAGTGTATTTGTCCGCAACTGATTGAGTGATTGCTTGAGGGTGATTGAACGTCTTGAAGATCAGTGAGGTTCAATTTATAAGAACATCTCAGCAGCTTCTCATCTCAACTTCGGTACTGGAACAAACAACTCAGATTGATTATTCTTAGATCAGTGTTTCGTGGAAATTTATGCGATCTAGTTATTTGCATTCGAGTGGACAAATTTTGATTTTTGCCCTCAGCTTCTATGCACAGCATAGCTAAAGCCGATTCATCCATAAAAATTATTACAGGTTCATGAATATTCTATAATTCTTTGCCAATAATCAACCTTACTCTCTTACACGGCTGCATCATTCTAATTACAATAACGATAAACAGTGCAATATCTTTTCAACGAGAAGAATTTTATAATCGTGGTGGAGAAATGTTACAAATAGTCGAAAGAGCAGCTGATTAAAAGAGAGAGATATTTCTATCCCCTTCCACAGTTTGCTCGAGTATACATTTTTTTTTTTTTTTTTTTTTTTTTTTTTTTTTTTTTACTTTTTATTATACTTAATGCTTCGCACAAATACAGATATAATTACAGAAGATGCGAACAAAATGAGAAAAAATCACTCAAACTTTTTATATTTTAGATAGTTTATTATTCCCTTATTCCCTGCAGTTGGTTTAATCATGCTCGTTGGATTTTTTCTAAGTTAGTACACGCTTTCCACGTTTATTTAAACTGTTATGTTTAAATAGAATATAATATATCTGGAAAATAGCAAAGGTTAACAAAAAAAAAAAAAAAAAAGCAGAACTATGGATAATCAACTAAATTTTATTATCTATTTTAATGTTAATTGCTATCATAACCACTAACTTATTCTCATAAAATTATGTAATTTGTAAATAGGCCCTGTGTTTTTAATAAGATAAATTAATAGAAGAATGCTCTTTACGTAAATTAATTATAGGTTAAAGAGGTAATAAGTCGAGAATGTTAGCAAACGGAGAATTAATTACAAACTTTATATCGACTGTGGAGAGTTTATTTGCTTAATTTGTTTGTAATATTAAATGTATTAGTGACTCCTAGAACTTACAGAACTTACAGAAGAAATATTTTTAAAGAATTTAATTTTTAATTATTTTCAAGCATTGATTGAACGGGAAAACTATAACATATTATCTATAAAATCTATATATAAAAAAAAAAAAAAAAAAAAGCATTATTGACCGAGCAAATATTTGAACACGTTATAGATCTATAAGTTATACTATTAAAATTGAGCTTAAATGGATTAAATGCTACACTTCATTGAAAAAAGAAAATAATAACAATACCAACAACAACAACAAAAAATGTAATTAGGAAACTTTATAAGGAATCAATTAATTTTTATTTTCAATGAAATTCTGTTTGTTTCACAAATATTACTAAATTAATAATTATATAATCAATGCTACGTGAAATTAAATTCTCATCCGACGATTATTATCCATTTAATCGAACATATACAATTCTGTTTGGTGGCTCACCTTATTTACCAATCTATTTTTCCACGGACAAACAAGCATTAATAATCCCAAGCTACTCATTTCTTCTTATAAATAATTACCAATAATACCTCGGCGTACGAAATAATTTTTCAAAATATCCGGCGAGAAGAATTCTTAAAGATGATGTGCCCATTGATCTTGTAATTCTGAATTAATAAGGGGTAGCATATAGATTTCTCTAGGAAAACTTTCGCTTTAAAATTTCCCAACATACCAACGACCAATTAAGCAGATAGCGTAGCTACGATAACGTAGATCCGATGGTGGACGGAGGAGTTCGCGATGGTGCGAGTGAGGACGAAAAAGAGCGGGTGGGGCTGGAGGAATTGTTGGAAATCCAGGGCGGTCTTGCCGTCATGAGGAAGAGGTCCGCGGGGAGCGGCGCAACCTCTCTCGGAACATTCGACAACATGTCTCCCAAGGCGGCTATAATCGCCGACTTTTAGAGCCGAAGCAAGACGTCCGTACGGGGAGCAAGAGGACTAAAGGACGAATGCCCGAGGAATTCCCGACTCGTCGTGAACGCGTAATACCGAGACTCGTGCGCTTGCTCTGCCGAATACTCCTGTTGGCTCTTTGTCCATTCTTTTTTTACCCAGTTTCTACATAGTTTCCGGTATATATTTCGTTGCAATTTTATTATTCCGACGCGCATTGCGCTTAGAGCGATTACAATAAATACAGAGGCGCATGGACGATTGCATTAGTTTAAGGGCGATTAAGTAGAGCTTTTGCACTAGGCTGATTTCAATATTTTTTGCACTACAATGATATATTTCTGGGGTTATATAGGACACGAGATAATTTTTTTTTCTTTTTAATTTTCTCGCGTTTTCATTTAATGTATTATAAAAGTGAATAATACTTATTATTATTATTATTATTATTATTTTTTAATAATACGTGGCCAAATTACGAATAATAAATAAATTTGTAAAGGAAGTTTGGTGTATTTGTTTAAGAAATGGTTATTAATTGAAAATTATAAAGATTAATTATAATATAATTATTCCTTTAAGGTTAACATACACGCCGCGTCATAATTATCTCTAAGCCATCGTATCGTTTTTTTTTATTATACTCGGTCTTTTTAGTTTTAAGGAAATAAGTGTCGTAAAAAGTTCAGGTTAGAATTTTCCAATGCCTTTATGCAAAGGAAAATGAAGAATAGTTCGATTCCATTCCGAACATTTCTGTTTTATGTAAAGCAATCATTTTGAGTAGAAAACTTAAAAGTAAGCAGTCGTTATGCGTATAGTAATAGTCAGGCTTGACCGAATGCTTTTACTTCGAATTTATCATTGGTCGAGACAGTCATTATTTTCTAATTTACTTGCAAAAAGTTTTGTTTCATAAAACATATTCGATTAGACACGAATTTTATATTAAAAAAAAAAAAATCCACTCACAGTTAAACAAACCTGCATGGGTCGCGTATATTTTCGTTAAGACACATTTCTTGAATTATTATTTGAATATTATTTTGCTTAACGTAATGTTTCAAACTCAATTTTCAACGAATTATTGAAGTATCTAGTCATTAGTTAACAATTTCTAACATAAACAATTAGTTAACAATTACAATGAAAGCCGTGACATTTTATATGGTGAAAATGTCAAAACTCAATTTTGTGTCAAGTGTCTTGTGAGAAAATATTATTTAGAGCAATAGAAACTTGATTTGAGATAAAAATCTAATGTTTAAAAATATAATTCCAAACTCCTAAACGTACAATGTATTAAAAATTGAAAATTACAATAATCCGAATTTATAGTATTTTGTTCCGACTGTTCCTTAAATTTCATACTGGACATTGGAAAAATTAGAAATTTTAGCTACTTAAACAAATTTATTATCTAAATATCTATTATTTAAATCAATTAAAATTGTACAAAGTCATTGTACAGTAAAATTTTTCACATAAGAAAGGAGCTAACTAAGGTATTTAGGAGAAAGCCGTGTAACCAAAGATTTAATTCGATGGAAACTTTATATAATTAAAATCATAAGTTTATAAAACATTAAAGACTTTAATGTTCCCATTGAATTTTAAATTGTTGAATATAATGGTAAGTGAACTAGCAATTCTAACTAACTTAAGAAAAACTAAATTTCATCTCCAAGTTTGGAGGTAGAAGATGATGTGGCTTCTTAAGCGGGTCGTCTTTTATAAAGCGTTAAAGAATGTTTTGATGCTTTCTTTTTTTCACACAAGAAAAGGAACAAAGCCAACCAAAATTGATCATATAATTCTATATATATGCTTATAATATGAGATAATTTTATTATTATTAAATGATTACAAAATGATCGAGTACTTAATGTATTTTTAAGACCTTCTTCGTTAAAGTTTTAAATTAACGCAAACGTCGGAGCCTCTATTTTACCTTTTATTAGTAATAAAATTCCAAAGCACGTTTAATTTCGATGACTTTTCATTATTTGCTAGTCATAGTTTTTAGGAAAATAGGATGATAATAATAATAATGTTCAAATTAAAGGATGAAAAGATGGCTAGATTGACATGTTTTTAAACTTTTTGCGCATAAAAATTACGCAATCGATTTTATTATACTTTTGTAAGTTTATACATTACATTATTTAATGATATGAACGAGAATAAAATTCACTTTAGATCGATAGGCTAATAAGATACTACTTTTTCTTATTAGTATTTCCACTAATTCGGAAAAATCAGAAAAATATAATTTTGAGAAATAGCGCTTCAAAGTTTAATCGTGAAAAACAATAATTGAATAATAATTATCTGTTCTGGTTCGTGAAGAAATGAAGAAATTTGTCGTTTTTTTTTTTTTAATAATCAAGAATATTTTGTCGCCAAGTGGGAATTCGAATCTCTCTTTGATAAGTTTTTGTAATTCACTCTGCTTCATTGAAATTATCAAATATGTTATACCGATAATCAATATTTGACCTTAGAAACTAAATAATCATGATAACTATTGCATTTATTAAACCGAGTTAGTAATTTCGATAATTTTAGCGCTTGAGCTCAAGTGTTTTGGAGTTATATGTCATATTATATAATTACAATTTTCATTAAACATTATATGTATATTTGTCAAATATCTGCTTAGATAAAGGGGTCATTGTTCGGAATCTTTTATTTTTCAATGACCGTTCAATGACCATCAATACAAAGAAGATAGGTAAAATGTTGGAATTTATTAATGACTTGATTTTCATACTACCCATAGTGTCTATCTATCAAGACTACTCGTCACTTATGATATTTTGCAATTTCATTAATTCAAGAATAATCGCGTGGAATAAATAAAATGGCCCTTTTTAGTTTATGTAGTATAAGATATGTAGTTTTTTTTTTTTTTTTCTTACGGAAGTAAAGCCTGAAATAAATAATATGAGACCATTCGTTAGACACTCTTTTTTTGTCAGGATTATTTATTTATTTATTTTTTTTTTTTTTCATTTTCAGTTTCATAGTTTTGTTCCTGTTTCCTTCTTCTCAGTTATATGCACTCACTTTTTAAAAAAGTTCAATCATCACCATTGAAATTTATGTTCCAAATGTTAAAACAAAAAGATATATATTTTACACATAATTTTACTTTAAACGTCAGAATCTTTCTCCAACAATCTAAATTTAGTATAGTTTTTAAATTCATTGGTGCGCTTTTTTTTTTTTTTTTTTTTTTTTTTTTTTTTTTTTTTTTAAGTCTTTTGGTAGTATGAACTTTTTATTATATTATGAATTTACGAGTATAGTTACATTAAACATATTAAGGGCGGTTTTTCACTGATTATCTCTGAAAACTACAACATTCGTCTCGAATGTTTCTTTGGTTATATTTTCACTCGTATCCTTGAAGAATTTTGCGACTTTATATTCCCAACAATAATATTGGAGTCGAGGGAATAAGTCGCAGTATATACTTGATACATCGTTTAATTAATGTAACACATCGAGCTAAGTAAATTAAATTTTACTTATATCGATCAGGCCAGAAAATATATTGATACATTATAGTTCAATGCCAAATAAGCTTACAGCAAATATAATCTTGATATTTATTTCATAAACAGCGTTAGCGATTCCAAATGAATTACTTTGAGGCGAAACGAAGCTTGAAATCTAAATCTCGTGATCAGCTGTTTGGGAAATTAACCTTTAAAAATTCAGTTAATTATATTTATGAAGCTGATTTGCCATTAAAGTAAAAATTAGTACTTCAAAATTTTTTCACGATATTTTTTCATTAAAGTTTTCATCATTGTTCACGTATATAAATAACATCCTATATCTGCAATATCTTCTCATTCGATTTTTATCATCGATTTTATCTTTTTAATAAGTTTAATTACGATATGTTTTTGGCCAAACAATTATTTAATATTGTCGATATTTTAATCATCAACGTGTGCAAGAAATCGATATTTTAGTGGGTGGAATTTGGAAGCGAAAAAATTTTTTAATCAAAATAATTGACGACTTTTATTTTATTAAAAAATTTCGTATAAAATGATCACCACCATTTATAAAGAACTAAATATAGAGAGAATGGGAATGGGAAATCCGAATAACAGAGCGCATGACCAGCTCTGATCGCGAGCTCGTAAATTTCTTCGACTTTACTCTCTACTCGTGGTGAGTCTGTATTACTTGAAATATTTGGAATTTTATTCTTGTACTTTGGATTTATGTTTCCGCGTAGGGTTAATCACCGCCGATAATAGCAAAACGATGGACCTCCCTTATCCTCAAACAGCTTATCACATTAACCAGGGCATTCAATACGAATATTAATTAGCCTTGAAATCGCTCAATCGGATATCGAGTTAAGGTCTTAAATAACGAGCGACTGGACGTTTTCAAGTAATTAGAATTGGGGAGGAGAGCACTTTGGCGACACGAATTTGCATGGGAAAGGCGGGGACGCGGAATTGTGAGTGCGAGGAAAAACGGCGCGTCGAGCTCGTTACGTCGGAGAGAGGCGCGATAAGGCTGGAGATACGTCAGCGGTTCTCTTTAAAGCCAAAAGCAATTCGTCTTCGTGCGCTTAGCGATCGCGCGGCTCTGTGGTCGAGTGCCAATTGCCGCTACAGTTGCTCGATACGAATCAGATTTGACCGCAAGAATGCGAGCACTCGGTCAACGTCGGCTCCCGGCGAATAATCCGACTCGTTTGTCCGTCAGAGGTCATGAAGAAGTGCCGGAGCCCGGCTGGCAAACCTTTTTGGGAGTCGACTTAAAGGCAGCTAGAGTGTGAGCTGGGGCGCTACAGACTTGACGGGATGACGCAAATTTCGGAGAGATTTGAATTATGCGATTAGCTTATAATCGAGCTTAATTGTACATTATGAGGCCAAAAATCAACGTATAAAAGGTTTTGTTTATTAAGCGTAAGACCAGCGTGCTTTTCAATATTATGAGTTGGTAGTATTTTTCCCATCCAGTATTTACTTAATAACAAGATATATATATATATATATATTTATTTATTCGTATAAGATAGGAAATTATCTTATCAACTGCATTATAATTATAAATGCAATTTTATACTTCTAAGATGTATATATATATATATATATATATATATATCTTAAAATATCTGCGCAGAAATAATAATGAAATGATATTTTATTCTACTTAGATCGGCTTTCTCTAGCAAAATTATTCTTTAATTTAAGTCAGTACTTCTGAATTTATCAAGCTAGTTGAAAATATGTCTATTTCAAATAATTTCTATTATGCATCGTTTATCTAATGATTTTCAAAATACATTAGTTCGACTAAAAGTAAGTTCGTGATATTTTTATGATATCCTCAGGATCAAACACTTTTAAGCACGTTTTTCATTTAAAATTTTCAGTTTTAAAATTGCTTTGAATATTGTGAAATGCATTTATAGGCAGGATATGTTTTATAAGCATGCGTATATTTTAATAAGTAATACATTAATGATTGAAAAATTAAAATTTACTTTTTTTTCACTTCACATTTATTTATTTTATTTACAAAAAAAAAAAAACAAAAATAAAAAGATAAAACATAAAAAACATATAAAATGTAACTTTTTATTTTAAAAACGAACGATTTATATTGTTAATATTTTTAGTAAAAAATATTTAATTTCGAAAACATTTTTAATAATTAAAATAAAAGTTGTTATTGAAACAGTTACGGGATTTAGTTATGTTCACCAATACACGTAATTCTCACACGTACGTGCATTAACAATGAGATGAATAGATAGATCGGTTACATAAAAATATACACTTTAATGGAAAAAGTAGAGAAACAGAAAATTATTATAACATTTTTTTATTTAAAAACTTTGTCGACAATTTCTATATCAAAGAAAATTTTGCATGATAAAAATTTCGTTAGATTTTATTTAAAGGCATATGCTGTTAGTGTAATTACCTTAATTAAATAAAATCATATTCTTTACGAATGCAACCCCAAACTTTTGTCTAAAAAATAATAAATATTTAATTCTAATAGAAAATGGAGAACTTTTGATGGGTATAAAGTATGTTAAATATATTTGCGCTTTGAAAGACCTTAATTACCGTATAAAATGTTATACACATGTTACTTACTTTCCACTCCCATTAAATTCACAATTCACACCCGTGGATAAATTTGAATTTAACAGAGCTTTAATTACTCCTAATTGATATCATTTTAGGTTAAGTATATTTATACTCATCCATAAGACTTTTTTAGTCGTAATGATTATTTATCAAATGCAGAAAATAATTTTCTCAATTCTTGACATTTGTAATACTTTATCATTCTAATTTAATTATAAATGCACACAGGTTTAATTGAGCTCTCATTCGCATAAGTGATCAAGTTGGCAATTAAATACTATACAAGTGACTTTGAGTATTATATAAATATTTTTAGAATAATTATTCGTTTAATATATTCTCTTTAATTTTAATTGCCATAAAATTTGCAAATTGAAGATTCTTGTATGAAATTTTTTAATAAATTATATTTAATAATATAATTTTTTCAAGCTCACCTGAAAACAACAATTCCATGAGTATCAGCGATATTTAGACACTACGCTAAAAAAAAAATCTTATGTTGCTCAAAGTATTATATTCAATAATATAAGCAGTTAAAAAAAAAATGTATTTCTTCAGTTTTATAATCAAGTTATATTAATAAAATGTAATCAAATTCACGGTAACATTTAGAAATTTCTTGTGAAACACAAATGGTACACATAAAATATTATTTTTACATATAGATACTTTTTTAGTGCAATACTAAACAATTAATTAACTGATTAAAATATGATTGCAACGTTTTTCTAACCTTTGTAAAGTAGTTTTAGTATTTGCTAAGTTTTGGAATATTATTTGTATGAAATGTAAAATATACAAAAACATTATTTTTAAAATGAAAACGTTATGTAATGTTATCTTGGGTATTATATTGCTCTATTCTAATTATTTTTACTTTATAGTAGAATTTTATTAAAATTATTAAAATTTTCATTGTATAACAAAATTTCAATGCTTGATAATGATAATTATTATTATCATTAAAATTAAAATAGTTAATATAAAAAATATTTAGCTATTTTTTTAAATGAACTTACTTTAGAATATTGAAAAAAATGTAATTTTATTGTACGATCGAAAAGCTCTTATGTTTATAATAATATTAAATATAAATAAGTGATTTTGCTACCTAAGTAAATTATATAGAAAAAAATTATTATTTATTTTCGAGAGTTTTATATGTAAGAATAGCTTTATTGCATAAATTGAGATTTCTTTTAAAAATAAAAAAATAAGTATTATCTTGAAGATTTGTTAAATTATAATATCGTTTTAAAATTTATTTGATTATTGTTATTAATTTCTGTGAACTATTGGAAAATATAATAACATTTGAGAACAATATTGCATAAAATAATGCATTTTTAATTTGTTAGTTTGTATTGGGTAATTTCAAAATAAATATAAATTATAGAGGAACTTTTTAAAAAAGAATCCTGAAATTTTCATTTATCAGCAGTAATTGTAATTGGACAAAAAAAAAAAATTACAATTACCAATGAAGAATGCAATTTTCAATATTCAAGTAAATAAATTGTCAATTTTTTTCTTGAAAAGACTACTTCACAATTTCTACATGTATTACATAAAATTGAATTTCTAAAAAATTGTTATTTTGAGAATAACGAAAAATGTTTCTTTTTATATTGAAATAGTAAAAGGTACAATAAAGTTTTATTCACAATTCGAGAAATTTAAAAAGGTAAAAAAGCATAAAATATATCTGAAACTACCATACATTTCTTATACGTAAATATTCATACTATACGTTAATATTAAAAAATATACGAAAAAATATATTTTTTTAATATGGATTACAAGTGATCGAAACAAATATATGCTCGTAAGATTTAAATCAAGAATAATTTTGCTTAATGGTGGTAAAAAATTATGCTTCTTTTCGTTCGGTCTCTTTCATTATCAATTATCTCGAACTTATATATCAGACTTCTGTTGTAGAAAAGCAACTACTAAAACAATAATATATTATGAAATAATTATTAATTCATGAAATTGCTGTAGTTTACTAAAAATGTAAAAAATTCGAGATGATAAGTAGTTGATTACCTCGTCATCAGGTTGTCTTCCTTGAACATATGCGTTTAAAAGATAAAGAAAACAATTTCAGAAGGAACTGGAAAGAGATGCAACATAAAGAGAAAAGGAGTAGATTTGGTCGGTTAAGATGTGAGCGAAAATACGTGCAGCTATGGTGATACGTGCGACGAAGGAAAGAGAAAGATAGAGGCAGAGCTTGTTCTTCGTTTGATTCGTTTTCGTAGCGGTGAAAAGCTGGTGAATATTTCAGTTACTATACTCGTTTGAAAATGGATTCTAGAATTTCCTCTATCTCTCTCTCTCTCTCTCCCTCTGCCCCCCCCCCCCACACGCACGCACGCATATGCAGGCGCAATTTCATTTATGTAGGTACACTTACAAGTATGCATTAAAGCCACGACATATACATACAATAGAAATCATCTATTTTTGAATTAATTAAAACTTTTAATATATATATATATATATATATATATATATATATATATGTATTATACGTGTTTGGTAGATGTATATTTTTTATTCACATAAGAAATGTTATCTCTCCACAATGCCACATAAATATTTTATAAACGTAATATATTTATTGGAAGATTTTGAAAAAAGAACCGAAGCTAGGGGTAAATATTTATTAAAAGTAATTTAAAAAGTAAATGAAGACTTCTTGTTTGTAACTGTTTCACAAACATGCTAATAATATAAGTAAAATTATAATAATTATAAAAAAAAATTTGATATTTGGTTGTTTTTATATAGGCATATAGTATATTTAATTTATGTGAAGCTGATAAACGAACAAATATATGAAAATGAACACAATTTGAAAATCTATTTAAGAATAAACGTAAGATATTAGTTCCTTAAGCTTCACCGATTTATTATTTATCTTATATTTTACACAATTGATATCTTAAAGCTCAAACGTTTACACATGGAAAAACTATTACGGTGTATGTACTTGTTTTATGCGTATATGCTGCGGTAACCTTTTCTTTTTTTTTTTTTCTTATATATTGACATTCGACGGCCGAACTGCTTTAAAACAGAAAAAAAAACAGAAAAAATGCCGGTACGTGATACAATTTGCAAGTCAAAGCTCTCATTTTGATAGGCTTTAATAGAATTATACTGTTTATATTCAAATACTTGTATTTCTCAGTCATGATATCGTTAGAAATCAATAAAATTTGTTGTTTTTTTTTTATTTTAATGTAAAAATAGTTTTATTTAAGATTAGATAGATTATTTTTCTTGTGATTTTATTTTCTCTAGACAATGATAGTATTGAGAATCATCAGAAGGGCTTTTGCATTGAGAGTTTACAAGGCTAATTAATATATTCAAAGAATATAGTAAATTCAATTGATTCATGTAATTATACAAAGATATCAAAGTTCCATATAATTAATAATATTTTATTTTACACCAATTAATTATCAGTTTAACTTTAAGAGCTAAAAGAGCTAGAAGAGTTAGAAATTGTCTTTTTTTATGCTGAACGTTCATCCTCAGCATTTTACGCATTAAAATTATTTGACTAAACCTTAAACTATTTTAATTCTCTTAATCCTTTACTCTTTTCTTCTTTAATATTTCCTTATATAGTATTAGCTAAACTAAACATTAGTTGAATTATTTAATGAAACAGCAAACGAGTAGGGAGTTTTATTATTATTTCACGTGATGTAAATATTTTACAAAAGAAATAATTTTGAAAAATAATCTTCTTTCTAATATATTAGAAATTCCTTAAATTCTTTAAATACTTCATGAACTTTTAATAAATTCTGTATTTAATAAAAAATATATAAATAACTTATTCTATACGTCATTTTACAAAAGCCAATGAAATTGTTTAACTTATGAAACTAAAAATTTTTTTTTAATAAAAACCTTTAATTCAACAGAATGATGATCAAATTAACTAAAAAATATTAATTTATTTAGTTTAAAGTAAATCAGTTGGGTAAATAGAATAAAATATTATTCATATTCATCCAAAATATTATAGTTAATAATGAAATATCACAATGAAATATCACAATATGCACTAATGCGTATATAAAAAAACTTTAGCAGTAGATATTTAAATTAGATAGAGATTAAGTTAGTCATGAAGCCGGGCCGTATTTTAAATTTCGTTATCTTAATTTTTCTTATAATACCTAAAATTTTAGAAAGCATTCAAAGATTATAAGCAATTAGTGCGAAATACAATAAATTTCATTAATTGAAATAAAACAATTACCTACGAATGGAAAATATTTGCCTTTCGAAATATGGATATGGATGGATACACTTTCCTGTAATTTATCGCAAGACTTTTTTTTTTTTTTTTTTTTAATTAAGTTTTAATTTAAAATTTACAAGTTTTTAAAAAATATCATTAATACGATTAATTTATAAAGTCTCCGAATCAATCATATTCAACATACATTCAAAATTCTAATTGGATTTTGGATTGATTTATTAATCTGGATCAGTACGGGACTATATGTTGATATTCCTAGTATAACAATAATATATAGAACCGAAGTAATTATAACATAAGATCAACAGATAATTGTGTATCAATTAAACAACAATTAAACTGTTCTAATATTAAGTAACGGATTTAATATGTTTATCGATTATGTATCGAAAATTCGTACATTCAAATAATTAATAATTAATTATTTCCCTTTTATGTTAAAATTAATATATAAATATATAAAATGATATAGTATACAAATAAAGAAAAAAATTTATATAAATACATTTTTTTTTATCTTAATACATAGAACGTTAGTAGATGTAATAATTCTACATCGTGATATTTAAATCCTATTTTTTATTATGTCGAGGACAATATTAACGATAGTTTAATTAATAATAGATATTGGATGATGCAAATTATGGATGAAGTTAATACTTGCACGCATTCATGCATACATACATACATACGTACATATTATAATCGTGGATGACATTGAAAATAATATCCTTTGATTGTTTATATCGTAAGAATTAATAAATTAGATATAATGATTAATTAATTTAACAACGTATTTTTATATAAAATTGAATGAGCTTTATATTAATTCAAAATGACATTAATGATGATTGTTAATGATTTGTTATTTATATTTCGAGCAGTTATATTCAATGTTATTATTTAGAATTAGAATGATCATCATAACGGATAAATTAACATTGGTATATATAATTTTCATTTCTAATTTAAACAGAACTTTAATCCATTTGTAAGTATTTTACGCAATAAAGGCTCGTTACGCATTTTCATAACTTTGCGAATAATAAATGCATTTATAAATTTAAATTCATCATTCGCACATTATAATTGTTGCATTAATACAACTCTATTAAGTAAGTCTATTAATATCGGTATATTTTGTGTATTTCTCCCAATCCTCTATGCTCTCAGTTGCACATACTATACTAGTTTCCTTTGCTCTCCTATTTCATCTCATCCATCTTTCTTACCATCTATTTTTCTAATATTCTTTGGTCATAATAATTCATTTAACGAATTGTCCAGCCATTATTCATTAAGCGAATAATCGCATTAATTTAATGTATAATCGTGTACATGAAATATAAATAATTCAGGCAATTGTTTGTCACGTATAAGCGCACACTTACTTACTATCACGAACACATATCGCAGTAATGATAAAAAGCATAATAGGGTAAAATATTTGCAGGAGCGTGGCTGAAAAAAAAAAAAAAAGGAAAAAAAAAATCTAACAATGAGAAATCGTAAGAGTTCATAGATACTGAATTGTGGGATGTATTATGCGATATCGTGCAAATGATTTGAATGCTTTGCTTTGCCTGTGCTTATTGTACATAGAATTATTTTGTTTTCTCTTTTTCACTAATTTTTGTTTATATCTGTTTTGTCTTTATTTTTATATTACCGAGCAAGGAGTCTATCTGTGCGCGCCAAATGATATACGTAAACACCCCTTGAATGCTCGTGAAGTATTTTTCAAAACTACGTCGGTATACATCGTTTTATTCATTTCATTGTTTGAATTCCATTGCTTGTGAGCATGTACACAAAAGTATAGTATGTGAGGTATTCTTTTATCTTTTCTACTTTTACGATTTTGAGAGTTAAGAGGTGAGTTGAAGGAAGTGAGTAAGTAGAGAGAAAGAGAGAGAGAGAGAGAGAGAGAGAGAGATCATGAAATAAAGATAGGTGGGTAGACAGATAGATAGATAGATAGATAGATAGATAGAGCGAGTGAGTGGATGTTGTGTCCGTGCGCGTGTGCGTGTGCGTGTGTGTTTGTGAGGGCAAACTATGAAGCGAGGTAGAAGGTGCAGGAGTGATCAGGCAAGGCAGTGTGCAAATGACATTTGTGAAAAAGAGAAAATAAACCCTAGAAGAGGTTCTTATTTTTTAAAATAGAAATCGAAGAAATAACTTATATATTAAATTATGCAGTGAATAATAACAAAAAAAAAAAAAAAAAAAAACAAATCAATAAGATAAAACATATGAATCCAAATAAATTTTGTCTTAGGTGATAGATTAATTTTTCTTATTGAATTAAAATTATTATTGATTAATAAAAATATATTGTATACTTATAATTAATTATTGCAGTAAAATATAATACGTATTTAATATTTATAAAATGGATAAATATTCAAGAATATGGCTTATAGTTTATATAAAAATTATTTATTATTTTATGTTGAAAATACTTTTGAAGCTCCAATTATCTTATTAGGCAATCCTATAGTCTTCTCAAGGAAATTGAAAATAAGAATAAAAATTACAGATAAGCGTAGACAATAAAATGATACAGGAAGTAGAAAAATAAAGAGTTGCAGACATCGATAAATAGAGAGGATGGAATACGAAAAACATGAATTTCATTTGATTATGTTATATTTTCCATACTGCGGTGCTCATGGTCACTTATCGCTATTTTTGCATTGAATAATTAAGTGAGCAGCGAGTAAGTGAGTAAGTAAGTAATAATAATAATTTAGATTTACTATATTATAATTATAAGATGTTGGTAATCATTAATTATCAAATTCCATTAATTTTTTCCCTTTTATTATGCATTCCCATTGATTATACGATAACTTTCATGATCACCGATTACTTTTTTGCATTGTTTAAAATTTGCATTTTTTTGCATTTGCATACTTTGAGCATTAGTCTTTGTTTTAGACTAATACCTGCACAAATCCTTATAAATATACCTTTCATTACTTTTAATTAATCGTATTATTTTGTTTTTTTTCTTATTATTTTAAAGTTTGGATACTTAAAAAATGAAAATAATCGATGTAATATTTTGGATTGAAAGATATTTGATTATTGTTCAGAAAATATTAGAATATTTTTTCACTATTTTTAGTACTCGGGCAATTCGATACGACTCTACCTACACCTACATAAACATTAATTATTCCAATAATCTTTGATAGCATTGATGATTAATAAAAATACAAGTATATGCGTATATACATTGAGGCTATCTATTTCACAACTAAATATATATATATATATATATATATATATATATATATATATTTTTTTTTTTTGCTCCATTTGAGTTTAATAAGTTAAAACTAAAAATAAAGTGCTAGTATAAAGACGACATATAAAGTTTTCTTCCTAGCACTTGGAGTTGCGTAAAAGATATAAAATTAATTTATATTAAATTGAAGGACTTAAACGAATTTACTGAATTATAACGTCGCTTTGTTCGGATTTGTGGCTAGCGTTAAATATTAAAACAATTAGGCATTTTCTCCTGTGCTTCCACTTGCTGGGAATCTGTAATCGTTCTCGCAAACAAACTATATATATATATATATATATATATATATATATGCCATATTAAAGTGATAGTGATGTTAAGGCACTTTGGCTCTATTCGAAAGTTATACCAACTTTCACTGCAGGTGCAAAATTCGCGAGCTTGCGACGTTGAAACACATAATAATACTTTTAAGAACTAACGCATTGCTAGTGGTGGTGGTTTATAGTTTCCCCCGATGTTAGCATAAAATTTATCGTTGGAGAATTTTTATGAATCGTAAAGTTTCCCTCTTTATTGTTTAATTTTTGAGGGTGAAAGATTAATAACCTACTGGCTGATTGCGACTTAAAAATGAATAATCCCTGGTTCAAAAGTTTATAACAATTACAACATTGACGATTAATATTTTTAATAATTTTCTCTTTGGCGTAAAATTTTTCCAATCCGTATATGAGAAATATTAGAAATAGTATTATAGATTATTGCAAATTGATTCTTTATCAGGAATAGTTAAAAAATGTGCGCAAGGAAAATTTTTACGTAAAAAATATAGAATGAAAGATTCATTAGCATCAATATATGGTTTTGCTAGTGGGGTTGGACGTTTATATTTTTCATCTCAAGATACTTACGAAATTAAATTAAATTATTATTTTTATTAACATAATATGAAATATAGCTTTCTTTTTTCAATATGAGTATATATAAATTTCCATCATAGTGTATTGTTTTGATGAATTTTCATTGCATTGAAATTGAAAGGATTTTTTCAATGTAATATTATAACTATTTCAAAGTCTCCTCTCTGAAATTAAAAATTACTTGAATGTTTAATTTTTTTTTTTTTTTTTTTCATCAAGCATTAATAAAAAAATCAAAAGTTAATGAAATTTATGCATTTTTAGAAAGTGACGTTCCGTAAAATTTAAGCAACAGGAATAGAAAAAGAGGCCAACCGTTTCAGAAGCAACGCACAAGACTATGAGCGACATTGGTTTGACATTTTTTCAACAATTTTGTGTGCGTAAGCTAGGAACAAGGACATAAGCCTGTCAGGATGAGCTTCAGTATTTATTCGGTGTAGAATTTTCTCCTATTTTTTTTTTTTGTAAGGAGCGAACAAGATAAATGATAACTAATGCGTATTCAAACGACAGACGGAGAGATGCGTCTCTGTAAATAAGATTCATTGTGCTATGAATTGAAAGGCAGCTCGTATTTTTAAATATTTTTTATCTCAAGTCTAAGTGTCCCTAATTCTGTTTTTGATTGTTTCATTATCTATATCTATAATTAATTGCGCCTAAGTCTATTTCGTAATTACCAAAGTATTATTTAATTGTTGAAATGCTACTCATTGTGTTTAAAGTCATATTTATATTTTAGTACCTTTCACTTTTACGAGTGAATTAACTTTTGTGTATGTCACAAGGAATTTATAGTTATATTTTAATAGTAGTAGATCTAAAAAGAGAACATATTTTATATAGAAAGTTCACGTTACCTACAATACTCCAGATATTTTGCTATGTTTTTTTTTAAACTCAGTTTATAATTAATAGTCTGAATGTGCTGGAATGCAAACAAATTATATAGATTCAGTCACATTAAGATATTCAAAATTGTTTTTTTTTATTATATAAAAATTGTGTTGATAAAATTAATCGGATCTAAACATAAAATATTCATTTGTTTGTGGCTATTGTCATTACATAATATAAATCGATTTATTGTTTATTTATACGATTTATTTATAAATATACATTTTAATATATGCGTTAGAGCATATATGACAAAAATTCTCATGAATAATAGATTATTACTTCTTATACTGTATTTTATAATAAAATTTTAAATTCACTTCTTATAAAGTAAGTTGATTTTTCGTTGAAGTTGAAATTTTCCATACGCTTACAGAATTATTAACCGTATATTAATTTTCTTTATAATATGAAACTGTATGCGAGTAGATAAAACTTATACCTTTTACGTAATATGATATTACGTATCATAAGGCCAAATACAATACATATCTCGTAAATTCTTACATTTAATATAGGCGCTCCTAGGTGCATCGTATATTATATATATATATATATATATATATATATATATGTATACAAGAAAAATAGATATATTCTACGTACGAAATTTATGTACTTTTAAATAAAACTCTATCTACGTGATTCGTACATAATTTATGGAAAATAATGGTTATATGATTGTAAATTAGATGTAGATTTGATCATGAAAAATCATAATGGATTGTGTATGATAATTAATAGTCTTATAAATTAATGTTACAAATATTGTGAGTTATTTTCTGCATTAATCACGAAATAGGAAAGTCCGTAAAATTATTGATTTGTCAAATATTGCAGCAAACATTTGTAAATAACATTTGTATCGTATGGGAGCGAAAAGATGTATTTAAATTTAAGGAAAAATAATTACATCATAATATATCGTATTTGTTGTGATAGTTTTGATAAGCTTTATCCGAAAAACAGTCGATTCATGATCTTTTTATGGATTTAGTTTAACTACGTGCAATTTCGTTAAAAAAAAAAAAAAAAAAAAAAAAAAAAAAAAAAAAAATGGTCATAAAGCTAGAAAAATAGTCGTAAAAATCTTTAAAAAAAATGTCGGTAAAAATATTAAAAAGTAGTATATAAAAATATATGTTAAAAGCTTCTGATATCGAGTAACTTGTACTATTCTAAAATTAATTCAGAAATTATTTTTTGTCTTTATATAATATTGTGAATAAACATTCGATACGTATGATTTATAAAAAATCTTTACGGATAAACTTCGTCCGATGAAATTCAATTAAGCAGCATTTTCTTAGATTATTACAATACTTTTGTAACGATGTAAAGTATAATTTCGAAAAAACATTAAAACTCTTAATAAAAATACGAAATAATTTATTGTTTATGCTATTTGCATTAATATTATTATATGATTATCGGGCATAGTAAATAACATTTAAAGTATGTATAATGTATGTACTATTTAATATTTATAATGACATAAATGAAATAAAAGACGAATAAGTTAATTCGAGGATGCTAGCACATTGAAAATATAATTATTTTTCTAGCTAATTATAATTCTATTCGATGTAGTTATTTATGAATATTTTCGAGCGGTAATCTAAATTCATGGCTCGTATTGTATATTATTATTATTATTATTATTATTATTATTATTATTATTATTATTAGATGAGATTATGTCTAATTATAGTAGCTTTGAATAGCAGTATTCGTTTATAAATATAAATGAATAGCTAAATAAATATATGATTAAATATAAGAATAAATAGTCTTATATATCGTTTCATAAGGAATGGAATAAAGTTTGAAACGATCAGTAGATACGTACGTAAAGATAATACGAGAGGGAAGATGTACATCCAATATGTATGAATATCTCTACATATATATATATATTTAATTAATTTCGTCAATGATAATAGGTTTTATGACAATAATCCTACGTTTTATAAGCAAATATTGATAGTCTGACGTTCCAACGTAGTATTTTCATGTATATGCTATTAGGTGACGTACATTTAAAATATTATATTAGCTACGCTGTTGCTGTTTTGTGAAGAGCTATAAATAACAATCGTGACTGAATTTTTCTTTACCTATCTGAGTTTTTAAAAATAAATGTGGATCAATAAACTGTTTTTAGATTTCACAATATAAATAGGCCAACACGATTATTTTACATAATGTCGCTACATACATACAGTGACGGATTGCATTAAATTTGTAAAAAATAGTTTTACAGTAAATTATGTTGAAAATATTTTTCAGAATAGGGTTTATTTCGAAGAATAATAAATGCATATTGTAAATGAATATCTATAAACATTGCCCCGAATATTATTAATATTATTAAGGATGAAAAACGTGATGTGAAGAAAAATCTAATGGACAACGAAAATGGAAAAATCGCAAATGAGTAGTTTTTAAAAGGAATCAGAACTTTTATTCAAAATTCGTCTTTGAAAATTTGGTACTTTAATATAAAAAAATAAAATTTATTTTTAAAGTAAGTATAGAGTGAAAAGGAAAAAACGAAAATATCGAGCTGTAAAGTAGTTTTGCAGTTGGTAAAATTTTATCACCAATTAGATTACAATTCCGATTGGAATTGGAATAGAATACAATTAGAATTGTAACCAATTAGAAACAATTGGAAACGATCTATGTACCGAAGGTAATAAATTCTCGCTCTCCCCACTCCAGCTTTTCTTCACAAGGAATATTTCATATACAGCAGCGGACTGAGATTAATCGAGGACATTTTCGCGCTTTCCCCATAATAAGAGCATCACACGCTCGCCAAATGCGCCAAAGTGTGCCAATCGGCAAAGTAAAAAGTCGGCAAACCATAGAATGGATCGATATATGGATCTGATCGTATGACACGTACAATAATTCCAGGGCAGATGGCTGCGTTTAAACAACCGCTCTGGAAATGTAAAAGCGAGCCGCCTCCGTCAGTTTAGCAACTCTCATCGCAGGATGGCAGAGCTCTCACAGGCAATGGCGAACAAGTATAATTCCTCGGTTCCCCGTCTAAAAATACGAGCACCGCCGTCAACAGGGTGGAATCCCCGGTGGGGATGAGCTGAAAATAGGAAACGGTGGTGGGAGACCATCTGACCCTGCTCGTGCACCTGGATGGGAGGCTGTAATCAATACCACGTAGCACGTGCTGGAGGCCGCAGCAGCGCTGCCGGCGCTCGGCATCCGCTCACCTGCATAATGACCTCCCCGTGCACTCGGTCACCAGCCATCTCCATACCCCTTTGCATCATCCCTCTCTACCACGGTCCGCGTTCCCGTGTCTTTTTTCGCCGGTTCGTTGTTCCTGTCGTCGCTCGGCGCCCGCGTACGGCGACGGCGGGACGGGGAGGGAGCCGTCGACTCCCACGGACCTCTAAAGCCCGATGATAAGTTATCGCGATCTTAGATGGGACGACAGGAGAGCGCGGCCGCTTTGTCGGATTATACATGCGGAGGACGACGTGGATAGACTTTTTTCTCCTTTTACCATCTCTTCCTTCATTAAGGCTCTATCGGCTCTGCTTTAGCGAGGCTCCGCTGTCGCACGAGAAAAACGTGCCCGACCATAACGTTCACTTTCTCTAAGGGCCACGGCGCGCTGTCGCACCCCTCGTCTTCTTTAAGGCGGCTTTTATTTCTGGAAGCGAGGGCTCCTTAGCGCCTCGCCGAGCCTTGCGTACTTGCGTTTATAAAAAGTTTGCGTAATATATAGGCGCGCTGCTTTATAAACATTACCGAGCATCGATCGCATTCTCCTTAGGAAATCGATTTTTTATTTACTTAGGTCTATTCATTAACTTTTTTCCTCGGCTCGTCATACAATTTATATTGCCACTCTACATAATAGAGACCTTCAACTTCGCAATTACTCGAGTACCGAGTGTTGTCTATTATATTTATTTATGTGCCAGATATTCTTTCGGTTATATCATTGAGGCGAGGCGATTCATTTGCAAATTTATTTTCAAATTTGCCTGCAATTTATCTTATTTCATTAAACATTGAACATATATTAACAATCTCGATAAGCATTTATATTTAACGCTCATTGACAATTTTAGTCCAAAATAGCTAAGCATTATTGACAAGTATTACATTCTTAAATTAATTATGTTGCTAAAATAAGTAATATTGTGTAAAATAATAGCATATCTATAATAATAATAATAATAATAATAATAATAATAATAATAATAATAATAATAATAATTTATGAAATTTTTAATAGTATTGTGATCATTTCTATACATTTTGACATCGTTTAAATAAACTCAATTTAAAAACTGGCTAACAATGAATGTTTTATTTCAATGAATATAGTTTCTGTTCGACATTTCTTTTTTAACCAAAATGGATATATTAAAAGAAGAAATACTGATATTGTACGTGGAAAAAACTGAGTACCTGTAAACATTATAATTTTCCAAACAAATTGCAGACTAAATTGAATATAAAAATCAAAGTAATTTATGAAACTAAACTATTATGTTAAACAAAAAAAAAAAAAAAAAAAAAAAAAAAATACATTCGTTAGTCGTACGGTAAATTAAAAATTTAAAGAAATTTCTGCTCCGAATAGTTTTTTCTTCTTCTTTGAGTCATGACGACACGAACATAATATTTTTTATTATATCGCACGATAAAATTGTACACATCTATTTGTGAATACGTTTTATCGAAATTCAATCATTTTTATTGTTGTTGTTGTTGTTGTTGTTTTGAAACATAGTTACTATTTAAATCAGTTACAAGTAAATATATTTTTGTTTATTTAATTTAATCAGAGTTTTATAAAAAGTAGTACTTAATGAAATAATTAAATTCTTGAATTTCTATTAATTATAGTTAAATTTAAAATGTATTTATTTATCGAGAAATGGTTATAGATTGGAAAAAAAATATTGTAAATATATTATTAAAATATATATTTTTTATCTTGAAAAAATTATATCAATTTCTTTTGTTAATTTTTATTTATTTACGAAGATGATTATGAATTCTAATATGCCCTCTACAATGTAAGTCGGTTGAAAAAAAAAAGATTAATATAAAAATAGAATTCTTCTTATTTATTAATTAAATATTTAATTGTAATTAGTATAATTAAGATCAATGAATTTTCCTTGACTTTGATGTATTTTTATATTCAAGAAATCCATAGGAGATATAGTAACATGTGTATATATTAATAATTCAAATTATTTTGTTTGAATAAATACTAGATTTAGTTAGTCGTAATTTTTAATTAAGTTTTTTAATTTCAATAATTTTCATCGTAAGTGTTTAAAAATAGGAATTTATAAATTGAAAAATCAAACTACAGAAAACTATTATGTATATTTTCGATGAAGTATGGTATTATGGTATTATTATGATATTTTTAATCGAATATTATAAATACCTTTTCTTTCTATGGATACAATTTTTATTTACATTTAGTTTTGTTTAAAAAAAAAAAAAAATTTTTTTTTATAATCTTATTTACATCTTGTATTAATAACTTTATACAATACAATGATAAAAGAATTATAAAAGAAAACATATGAACTTATAGATTTTTGATAAATTGTCGTATTAATTTAACAAAAATTGAATACTTGTTTTTTTTAGATATATTTATTTATAATATTATTAATTGTGCCTTTAAAAAAATTTAAACTTTGTATAAGATAAATAAAACTGTATGTTGCAATTGCATCTATACAATGTGAAACGCTAATTTAAATTTTAAGATAAAACTTCTAAATATATGTTTCACATATTGTATAAATCTATATTAAAAATTGAAATTGTACTTTTATATGTACATATTTAAGATTTAGTGATGTAGCATCATAAATAAAGTCTTTAATCATTATTGTGGACTCTCGAAAGGATGAATATATTGACTTTTATAGTGCAGTAATAATATAAAATTGTTTGTAATAAAGTAAGTTATCATTTATGACAGAACTCTATTAGAATAAACAACTTTTGGCTTATTACGATAATTTTTCATGATAAATTGTAAAATTTCATAATATTTTCAAGGTATTTTTATATCTATTATTTTTATTATAATATTTTGTAAATTCATAATAATAAATATTCATAGTTTCTTTATTTGGATTAAAATTTGAATTTGTTTATATTTATTATTGTTTATATTGAATAAAAAATAATGCTATTTACAAATAAACAATTCTGAAGTTAGATTCATTTGGAAATATTGTTCGAAAAATTTCTAATATAATAAAAAATTGTACATTTAAATGTTGCTAATAAAAGAAGTTGAAGTTTACGTAGCATAGTTTTAAAAAATTATGAGTCTGCATAATATATTTTATTAACTACACGAATATATAAGAACTTATATCTTTAACATTTAATAGACATATAGATTGTATAAAATAAAAATAAAAAATCCCAAGAGAAAGTTGTAAATACTACGTACTTTCTATCACTATATATATATATATATATATATATATATATATATATTGTAAGCTTTTATAATAAAGTAACGTTTATCGTGCTAAATAATTTATCCGAAATAGAAGAACATCATAGCCCGAGTAATATACTTATATTTGACAGAAGAACTTCGCTTGAAGATGGCAAACAAAGCTCTGAGCAGTTAAAAGTGTAAGATAATATCGCAGTAGACAAAACCCTTTTGGAATTTTAGAAATTTAGAGATTATTTCGGTATAAAGTTTATTAGGCTGATAGAATTGACGACTACACTCAATGTTCATAATTTATTATACACAATTGATTATGCTGTAAGCCCTATGCGGTTCTTTCTAAGAGTATTAAAAAATTTCATTTGTAATGTTTTTATGTTAAGAGAGTGTTAGTAAATTATAATTGTTAGACATAAATAGAATACAATTTTTTCTTACAATAGATCAATATTTTTAGGATATTAGTCATTTAAAAATCATTACTTTAATTAGTCTTAAAATGAATAGACACTATTTTATCGAAAATACATTACTAATTATTATAGAATATAAAATTATAAACTCAATGATGATGTACATGAAATATATATGTAAATAATTTTTAATTCTTCTATGTTTAGACCAAACATGATATTTAACAACCATATTTACAGATAAGATTAAAAATGTGCAAACTTTTGTAGTTTTGTACTTTTGAATTATAAAGAGAACTGCTTGAATTTGTAAATGGACTCTGTTATTATAATGTTTGCTTGCCTAAGAGGTCGTAAATAAAGAAATTTAAATTTAAGGCAATTTCAGTACATTTAGAATATTCGTGTTAGACATAAAACAACTATAAACGGAAAGAGAAGGTGAAACTTGTATTTAGATATGTTTATAATTACAAAAAGAAAAATCAGTAACAGTGAATAAACTTGGGTGAATAAACTTCAGCGTGTATTTTTCAAAAAATTGAGAAGTTTAGATAGACCTACGATAATATTTATCGGAAAAAATATTTTCGTTTATTTTTCGTTAATGATTATGGTTCTTATAACATGTACTATACATATTATTCAAAATTAGGTTAATTATATTCAGTAGTTTTTCCATTTATAGTAGATAGCGTAGTTGTTATTTACAAAAGCATGTTTAGCGGTGAAAATTGTACCGCAAATAGGAGAGGCAAGGTGAGGTAAAATAAGTGAAAATATTGATAATGAAAATACAAAAAAATAATACAAGAATCTTTTAAATTTGTATATTCTTGTAGTTAAAAAAATACTTTAAATTAAATAAAGTATATTAATTTTAATTTATAATTTTCTGAAAATAATTCTTACAAATTATTTGACAAATTCCCACTGAATGATACCTTACTTCTTAAGAATTTACAATCAATTTTTTTTGTTGATTTTTAATGATTTTTTTAGCATTAATTTATTTAATAGTTTTAACATTAATTTTCTTGAATTTTCAAAAACAACAATACTTCTAAGGATCTTAATATAAAAGATATAATTATAAGAAAATAATTATTAGTTCAATTTGCTTGTATCGTTAAATTAAGTATAATTCAAATTTTATGTAATTAACGCAACTTATATTTATCAAATTGTTATAATATTTATTTGGAGATTTTATATTGATTTGACAATACTAAGCTTTCCTACGCTATTTTATGTAAGCAAAGATGTATGTATTAAAAGTAGTTTAATTTTTAAAAATGTTGTAATTCAAATTTCAAATTTGGAAGAAATAAATAATAAATATCAAACAATTGTGCATATAAATTTTGAATTTCGACAAATAAAATATGGTATTATAAAATGAAAAATTGCATGGCTAAAATAAATAATATTATTTAATAATGCATAAAAAATCATGCAATTTTACATGAATTACGTTAACTAAGTTCTTAATTCTCTATTTAGAAAGTTATTTTTTAACTGTTCTGATTATTATTTTTTTTTTATAGAATTCGAATCCTTCATTTTAATAAATACTAAATTTATTATTTTACTCAATTATTTTTCTCATTATTTCTCTGAAATAAAACACTTTCCAGCGTCAAATTATATTGTACTGTAGAAAAGTCTTCGTTATGAAGAGTTAAAGCATAAAATTTTTTATTTGCGATTAATTTTCTTCAGACGTTTGGAAATTTTCATAGTTATTATTTTTTTTTGTTATTAGAATTATCAAAAGAAAATTATTATATCCATAGGTATTGTTAATAATACAAAATTAATATTTACTTTAGTATTCGTGGATGCATTAGTATTGGCATTGTAGCCTTTATGGTTAGAGAATTGATAATAATTGAAATTTTGTCTTTTCAATTTCAAGTTATAATAGTGTTTCTCGCATAAAATTTATTTTCTATTAGCGCCAAGATACATTTAAATGAATAAACTTTTGCGCATTTTGAAATTATTTTTTTATAAACGAACAATGTTAATTATACTGTAAGATCATGCTCTAATGATTGATTTTTGTATTTAAACATTTATGCATATAATAATTGATCACATTAATCGTTACTTTTCTCTCATAAATATACTTACAATTTAATACTACTACTACTACTACTACTACTACTACTACTACTACTACTACTACTACTACTACTACTACTACTACTACTACTACTACTACTACTACTACTACTACTACTACTACTACTACTACTACTACTACTACTAATAATAATAATAATAAGAAGAAGAAAAAGAAGAAGAAGAAGAAGAAGAAGAAGAAGAAGAATATGAATAATAAGAATAATATTTTAATTATTGTGGTTTCCAGATAAATACGTACTTGTTAAATATATTATTATATTTTTCTGTATCTACATTATCAAAATAACTTTTTTAAAGCTTTTTGTTGACTTAAAAAGGCGGAATGAACTTGCGGCGAGTCACATCTTTTTAAATTAATATCGTGAAAAGCTCTGGAAGAACAAATTTTATAACTTCAAAGATAAGAAAGTATGTACTTCTTCTCGAATAAACTTTACTTTTACTATCTAAGGCATTCAAATTGTCACTTTGTAAGTATATAAAGTTTTTAAATGTAAAATATGTATTTAAAATTATGCAATTTCTGAAATCTACAGAAACATTTGAAAAAAATAATAATATTAATGTTGGTTAAACTTTCAAAAATTTTTTCTAAAAGTATTTATGATTTTTTCTCTCTGAATATTTAGTTCTGCAGACGAGTGAGAGCTTAATTGATTTGCAGTTAATTTAATTGGGACAATTAAATTAAAATTAAAATTAAATTAAACATAATTAAAATTTTCTAACGAAATCGATTTGTTTGCTCATATAAAAATCATTCCATCTTTTTTATTATTATTCTACTTTTTACAGTTGCATTTGTCCCTTTTTATTTTTCATCTCGTTTTACAATTTAGCGTGAAATATGAAGTACGGGTTTACAGATAGAGACAACTTCAGTTTTCGCGCTTTTATCCTGGATTTTAGCTGACTTAATCTTGTGCAAGTCTATATTAAATATTGCGTAAACTAATATCAGACGCGATATATCTTACAAAAGTTGGATATTAGACATAAGTTCTTGTTAAATTATTATTGATATTGCAATATCTTTCAGACTTGTATAAATTATGAAACATAAATATTTAGAATTAATCAATAATAAAATAATTTTGTAATAAATCAATTATAATATTAGAGATAATTTGAATACTATTAGTAAAGAAATTTATTCAACTCAATTATTTGTTTAAAATAATGGATTTTAATTTTGGTTCTACATCAATAAGATAAGCTTTTCTAATTTTTATTTGTATTTTTGCAGCACTATTCGTACATTTATAAGAAAATCATATAAACCATTAAAAAATGTTTAACAAAACATGACAAATTTCTTATCGTATGGAGTATTATCATATAATTCAATTGTTGAAATTAAATTTGTATCAATAATTGCACAATTAATTCTTATAATCAATTAATTAATTAAAATAAATACTCAATATAGTGCCACGAATGCTTAAGATCCTCATATCTCATGAAATCTTGTTACCATATAATAATAAATATAATTTGGAAATATGCAATTAAGTGTATGCATAAATTGTAGTATAACTAGTTGGAAAATTGGAAAAAATCTATTTTGTTTTTTAACTTATTCAAGATGTCATCGTACATTCAAATTTTATTCAATATTTGCATTAGCGTACTGGAATGATTCATGATGAATTAATGTCCTCGAACATTATATTAATTTATTACAAGCACAAGTCCCGACATATTCATTGTCGAATGAGCGTGGGCCGAAAATTCGCACGTGTCTTAATAATTAAAGGGAACCTTATCGGCCAGCATTTCTTTGCAGTTGTCGTAAATAAAATTATCCAATACTTACTGTAGAGTCACGTACACTTAGCTGGATTCCTCCTTTTGCGTAAGGTCGAAAGTGTAAGGGTGAAGTCAGGGAGAATGGGCGAATGCAGATCGGACGCGAAGTTGAAACATTAATACCTCGGAAGAGGCAAAATTCCCGAGAGTTGGGAAGCCCTGTCAGTCGGCTTTAAAGCGGCGGAAAATAGCTGACTGAAAATTCGTGGGACGCCTGTCTACAGACTGTTAGAGTTTCTGGAAATCGCTTTACTATAAACTCAACGAAGGAGCGTTAAAAAGATAGGAATTTACCGTGAAATTTTTTAATGGCCTGTAAGGTGGAGTTCGTAATTCTTTATGTATGTATTATCTTTTATCCAAATCTCTATGTATGTTTATTAATAATAATAATAATTTTAAAAATATGCCCATGCCAGCGAACGTATTATTCCAACTCGCCGATTTCTGTTAAATTTCAATCTCTACGACCTCGTATAAATTCACGTTTATTTAACTTTTATCTTCATCTAAAGCTTATGCTTCGAGTATCTTATAGTTTTGTTTTCCTTGCTATTTCCTTCGTTGTTAGACTTGTTACGATTTTCATTTCTAAACTTTTTTAACTGTTCAACTTATATATTTAGTTATGACAAGTGATCATTGTTTAACGAAACATAAGAATGTAATATTAATCTATAGTAATTCTATACTAACTCACGGCCATCGATTTTCCGTATAATCTGCACTATTTTAATCTATGATTATTTAAAAATTTTCTCTATTATATTTAGAAAATGTATTCCTTTTCAACGGCATTATCCCATCGAAGCTTTTATCGAAGCTAACCACTAATTAAAAGATGGATTAGCAGGTTTAAATTATTATTTATATGAGTTTATTGAGGAAATAGAATTTTTATAGATTTTGTTGTTGAAAAAATTATCGCTTTCTTACGGATAAATTTTACAATGAAAAATTATAAGCGTAACTGAACAAATCATTATCATAAATACAATAATGCTAATGAATTTTTTAAATTCATATTAGGATAGCTCTAAATAAACTAATATAATCTACAAAATTTTTAATTTAATAAGGATTGAAAATTAATTGAAAGTAAGCTAATTATTCTGAACAAATAAAATATTAATTTTATTATTTAGAATTGGATTATTTCGTTTGACAATATCGTATCAGGAGAATACCAAATTTTGTTTATAAAAGTCATACAACAATTGTGTTGTATGCCAATCAAATTAATCAAACAATCCAGTTAAATTCAAGTTAAACAATAGTATTATTTATCAATTTAAAAGCATAATTCACAGAAAATATATTTTAACTTTCATTCGGAGATTTTAATTAAATAAAAGTAAAGTTTGTCCGATAAAATGAATTATTAATTTAAGATATACGATATCACTTGAGCTTTTCTTCTTAATATCGTGTATTCATTACATTTACGTAATTGTTGTACAACACCTTCCGCGCGCACCAAGGATTATTTGGGTTAGTTTGTACTTGAGAATTCGCCATCATTAGCAGGTGTAGTATATAAAGTTGAATGTACCAACTCTACAGGTTTTATATGGATCCTTATTTATTAGCTTCCCTGTGTGCTAAAACAGGAGTTTATGGGGGCCTCTTAGTCATAATTAAATTGTATCGCTTTAACATTGTGTTCTCAAAATATGGCTGAAACTGTGCTCCGAGTATTATGAATTTCATACGACTGGACAATCCGTTTCACTGCGACTCTATTTATTTTTTAGTCCTTCATTACACGGAATATCGTATGTATTTATTTATCGTCATTTTATTCGACAGTTGACATTGCCATATTAATCATTTATCCATTAATGATTAGTTAGCTTGTCTTTTAGACCAAATTAGATGAAATTATCGTTTTCTTCGCCCTCTAATCTTACGAATATATATATATATATATATATATATATATAATTATCTTTTATTAACTATTTTTAAGAAGTTAAGTTAATAATACGACCATAACATTTTAAATCGATACTTCTTATGTAGTTAACATATTAAATACTGCGATTAAACGTTGAATCTTTGAATATTTCAATCTTCATAGTCATTCTAGTTTCCCGAGGAAGTTAGTTCATCACAATTCTTGAAAATCATTTATTTAATATATTTCTAAACATTTTTTACGCTAATTTTGACAAGAGACGAGACATAATAATCTTATCTCTTTGTCTTTATAATCTGTTGCTTCTACCATGACTTTTGAAATATCGCATATTATTCTGGTAATAATTAGTGACATAATAAATCACTGTAAATAACAAATAAAATATGAGATTTTCTTTCTCGACCTCTTTTCCTTAAATACGTATTTTAAGCCTATTATTTATTAATTCAATTTAAGATAAAAATTATGAATAGATAAATGCAAAGGTAAATATTTGCTATTATAATATTAGATATCCAATATAGGGCGCCGTAAGTATATATTTCAAAATTTACCAATATTTACGTATTACTACGATCGAACCACGATGTTCAAATATACTTTTATCCCGAAACTCAACAATATTATAAATATATATCTTTGGACATACAAGTTGAAATTATTAAAAATATACGAATCTATTACATGCTAAATCTATTATTACGCTCTGATATATCAATAAAATGTTATGTATTATGAAAATGTTTCTTACATTATTACATTAGAGTAAAGGGTTTTTTTTTTTTTAATCTTTATGTCTTTTAGAAATATATTACATCTACTTTTATCGACCTCTGCAATTTTCGAATTAAAACTTTCTTACATTGTCGTTTTTTGTCTTTAAAAGTTATTTGAGTTTCTTAAATCTCTGATGCTTTTGTCATAATCCATGATGTACAAGGTAACTAAAAATTTATGTAAAAGAGAAAGTATCAAGTGTCATATATCATGACGACAATTGATATACTACGAGCAATTATAACTGTACATGACTTTCTGTAAATATTAATGTAACATACATCCTAGCTGCACGTAATATATTATTCGCAGTTCAAGGTAAAAAGAGAATATCTTCATTCCAGATGCTGTTGACATACATGTAACGTACAATAGGATTTCTACAATATATTTTCTATAATAAACTCAATACGAGTTATTATTTATAACTATGAATTATACAAAAGTTTTTAAAATTATTGTTATACCGATATACATATATATATATATATATATATATATATATATTTTTTTTTTTTTTTTTTAAAAAATTTTCTCACTTTAAGTTATTGGACACAATATTATTATTATTATTATTATTATTATTATTATTATTATTATTATTATTATTATTATCACAATAAAATTTTTATTAGTTTACTAATGCTTTTAAATAAATTGTGTTTTATTATTCATTTAATATTATAGATAATACTGCGTCAGTATTTTTCCTAAGTATCGCTACTTATTAGTTATTAAAATGTTTGCAAATAATAAGATCTGCCAATTATATTGTCAGTGTCATATTTATCGAATGAAATATATATTTTGCAGTGTTTTCCGCAATGTCTAATTATTCACAATTATTCACAATTATTCACAATTATTTAATACAGTTAGAAATGAGAAAGTTATAGATTCGCCTTTTTTTTTCGATGTTCGGACATTCAAGGCCGAACGTTGTTGTTACATCAATTTCGTTCACGTGTTTATTAACTTTACCATAGATTTGCTGGTTTAAAGATATTTTAAAAGTAAGTTTCGTTTTCTTCAATGTTTGAATAGACGAATTATTTA
Organism: Ceratosolen solmsi marchali; assembly: GCF_000503995.2. Lineage (NCBI taxonomy): Eukaryota > Metazoa > Arthropoda > Insecta > Hymenoptera > Agaonidae > Ceratosolen > Ceratosolen solmsi. The sequence continues at coordinate 13,241,982 of NW_011948413.1, forward strand.
TTCGATAATTATTGCATGGGCATTTTAATTGTCCAAGTGTATGCATTAATTACCTCGAAACTAACGATTACTTTGGACTGCAAAGGGGCCGCCTTCTCGACCCTTCAACTTGACCACTTTCAGTCGACTGCGCTTGAAAATTTAATAGAATACTTTCAAGATGGTATACTTTTAGAAAATGCAATAAAAAATTCGTTTTCAAAGATTGTACAGTTTTTATAGAAAAAGCTGCACGATATTTTTATTTACTACCGTTCAGATTATAAGCCTCTTATAAAATGGGATAATTGAAATAAATTGTATGCAAAATTCTTGCAATTTTTATGTGGATATCAATACATATCAAATTGTTTCACGAAACAATATATTTGTGTAGAAATTATCTTATGCAATTGGCCGTATTAATATATCGTATAATTTATTATATTTGCATATTAATATTGTTGTATTTAATCTATTAAGCAAGTGTTTCTTACATACTATACTAGAGAATTAAGGATATATGAAGCAGGATATATTTTTTGTTTTTAAAGAGATATGTAAGAAACAAATTAAGTAATGTTTTAAAGAACTTTATCGACTTGCATCAATAGTATATCGATATTCTCTTTATTATTATTATTATTATTATTATTAATATGTGAAACTCCAAGTCATTTTTTTTCTCCAGTGAATCATAACCTTTTTAATATTGCTAATGTAAATGAGGATGCCTTGAAAGAAAATTGAAACATATATTGCAACATGTATTCATGAAAGCAAATGGATGTTTAAGAAAAAAAAAAAAATAAAAAAGAAATATAACACGATGTACATTTTATCTCCAAATTACCCAGTACACATTCAACAATAACAAAGATTAATTGGCTATTATTTATAATAAAAGGTGTTTATAAAAATATAAGTAGTGTAAATGGTTAAAAAAAAAAAAACAAAAACAAAAAAAAACCAACTTCTTTGTGCATTTTATCTCTTTCTGCCCAATTTCCAGATCTGGTGCCGATGAAAAGAACCGAAGATAAAGAGCATCATACTCTCATTTATTAATCCGATGAATCGAATTAACTTAACATAATAATTTATTCTTTAGATCCTCTTTATGAATAGTAGGGATAGCATTCTTCTGATTAAATTATGGAAACTACCGAATGAAGGTAAAGTATAATGCACTACTTAGTTTATCTATAAATATATTAAGAATTTAAGGTACGTAGTTATCATTATAAATTTACTCTATTTTTCAAAAGTTTCAAAATCATTTGGTTTATGGCCAAAGGTTAATTTGCTTATATTAATTTTATGTGCTTATATACTTTTCAAGACTAGCTTATAACAAAGCTTAATACTATTAATTCAAAATTGCAATAAATGTCTTCAATTTCATATGTAACATAAAGTATTTTGTATCTAATTTGCATCTAATCTTATAAACTTACATTCATTTTTTTTTGTCTGTTTTTTTTTGTTTTTTTTTTGTTTTTTTTTTTTTGTTTTTTTTTTATTTTCATATAAAGTAATTTAAAAAGTTTACTTGTTATGCTATTTAGTGAGACTATTGATTAAAGTAAATGTAAGATAATTGAAATAGATTCACATTGGATTATTTGAAACGATGTGCAACGTCTTAAACAATCGATATCTGCTATTGATATAACACATGACTTATAATTCGAAATTTAAATTCAAAATGCAGTATTAGTAAAAAGATTATCTATTATTGAATGTAAAAGTGTATCGATAATAATTTTTATCGGCATAATTTTAAATAATGAATTATAACGTAAATCTACATATTTTTCGTTATATTCCCATTCATTACTGTAAATTATCATTAAGTGAATACATCGTTAGTGCATTAATAAAAAATAATTTATTTGGAATTTTATATTTTTGAAAATGAATTAGCTTTTTGAGTACTTTTGACGTAGAAATTTTAAACATTATAAAATAGTAGACAAGAATATTACGGAGGGCATGTAAATTTCGGTTTTACATAAATCAAAAATTTTTTCAAATTGTAATTTAGTATTTAGTATTAGATCAGTAAAGTTGCTCAGTCGTAAGAGCGGATCTTTCGCATTTCCTTAAAAAGTCAAGTAGATAAATGTAATGAGTGGATTTATAAAGATGTGTTTTAGGGACATATTTGCAGTCGGAAAACAAAGAGAGAAAAAATCTTGACAGATTAGAAAGTCAGTGAGAGGAGCGGGAAGGGTGGAGGGGGGGGGGAGTTTTAAAAAACAATTTGTATGACTTTATTGGAAATTTAGAGAAGATAAAACAACGTCAAGATTTACTAAAGAACATTGCTCCGTTACTATTTAAATTTGTCGATTTTTTTTTTTTTTTTTTTTTTTTTTTTTTTTTTTTTTTTTTTACTTTCAAACAGCCATATTTCAGTGTACGACATTTTATGTTTTGAATCTATTTTCATTGCAACAAAAAGCAAAATATAATCCAAACGCGTTAACGCCTATATTATTTATATGCAAATATATTCAGCTGTACACGTAATGTTAATGTATAAAACAATATTTTTTAGAAGAAGGTATGGTTTATTTTAAAAATTATTTTCCGAATATTTAATGTATTGCGAGTTTTTTTTAATGCATCCGTACAGTTACGTATTAAAAAGTTTATCTATGAATATTTCAACAAATTAGATTGCGTATATAAAAGTTCTTGCAATTTTAACATTATACTGTCGTTTTAAATTCTCATGTTTGCCATTCGTTATCTCGATAGACACCGTGTGGAACGTTAATTCGATATTATTTTAAAGAAATGATTCTCTTGTCCCGGCGTGTCTAAAATTTTATTCTCTACTTTAACATTGACAAGTTCAATTAAGAAGTCTTAACAATATGTAGGGGAAATTCAATCAATACACGAATAATTAACATAATAGCAAGTAAAATTATTACGAGCAAAAATGCAAGGATCACTGTGTACAGTCAATGAACTTGATTTATTCAAATCAAGAACTGGCATTGATAATTTGCTCTAATCCCCGTTAAACGATATCTTTAATTAAAATAATGAAAACTTTAAAACAACTCCAGCTGGCTTTTCAGCGACGAATTCATTGTTGCTCATCAACTAATGAAACAAACAATCGAATAAAGAGATACGCGAGAATTATTCGTCGCTACTGGCATCCGTTTGTCCTCGCAAATAGTCGCGCACGCCTCTTCCGCGCTAGTATAAAAGAAAGGAATGAAAAAACAAAAGAAGAAGGAAAGAAAGAAAAATGAAAAAATTACGAGTAAAAAGTGAGACGACGTCTTTTTTCTTGTTGTTGCGTTATACCTGCTAGGAGAGAACGATTGACGACAAAGACAAAGCATTCGGCGCCCTCATCGAAGTATTGCCGAAAAAATGAGGCAAAGTGTGGGCGCGTTTACTTGTAGGAACAGCAGCAGCAGCAGCAGCAGCAGCAGCAGCATCTGCGGGTTGACAGTCTAGTATGTAGGGCACTTTAATAACGAGCGAGCCTCGGGCACCAAGAGAAGTAGGAGCAGGAGGCTGAGGAGCTGAAGTTGGAGGAGCCTCGCCGATGCCACCGCCTGGCTTTAATTACTCTGCGTTGTGCCTTTAATGATACTCGGCCTCCGGCCCGCCCCCTTTCGCGTCATCCCTCTCCCCCTCCCAATCCACGGCCAACGCCACCACCATCGCCACCGCCACCACCACCGCCACCATCACCGCCACCATCACCACCACCGCCACCGTCACCGCCAACGGCCCCACGATACCCACCCGCACATTCCCAACGACCAACCCCACCTACAGTGCTGCCGCCGAGAACCTTTTCCCGTACTTTTCCTCTCTATATACCGTGCGATTTTTCTTCTTTATTTGCCGGGAACATAAATAAAGTAACCCGAATTTCCAGGCACTTCTGCACGTGACGGCGTGTTTTGTTGCTGTTTAAAATTTTAAATAGGAAAATCTAATAAAGATGTCTCTTTTAAAGGATCTGCCGTTCGAATCAATGTTTTTAGGGTGGCAGCGCATTCTCCTGCTAAATCAACTCATCCAATACGCTCATTTATGAAATTTTTACAACACCACTTGGACGATTTCATATCAACATTCAAAACTTATATCAAACAGTATATGCCTCTGCGTAGGACGTTGAGTTATTTTTGTTCACTTTTTAATATCAAGAATGATATTAAATGTATGTAATAAACAGTGGTATAATATCTCACAAGCTTGAAATTCAACGAGAAATATTGAAAATTGAAGCAATTTCCACGCGTATTCGCTACTACTACTACTACTACTACTACTACTACTACTACTACTACTACTACTACTACTACTACTACTACTACTACTACTACTACTACTACTACTACTACTACTACTACTACTACTACTACTACTACTACTACTACTACTACTGCTACTACAACTACTACTCCTACTACTACTACTACTACTACTACTACTACTACTACTACTACTACTACTACTACTACTACTACTACTACTACTACTACTACTACTACTACTACTACTACTACTACTACTACTACTACTACTACTACTACTACTACTACTACTACTACTACTACTACTACTACTACTACTACTACTACTACTACTACTACTACTACTACTACTACTACTACTACTACTACTACTACTACTACTACTACTACTACTACTACTACTACTACTACTACTACTACTACTACTACTACTACTACTACTACTACTACTACTACTACTACTACTACTACTACTACTACTACTACTACTACTACTACTACTACTACTACTACTACTACTACTACTACTACTACTACTACTACTACTACTACTACTACTACTACTACTACTACTACTACTACTACTACTACTACTACTACTACTACTACTACTACTACTACTACTACTACTACTACTACTACTACTACTACTACTACTACTACTACTACTACTACTACTACTACTACTACTACTACTACTACTACTACTACTACTACTACTACTACTACTACTACTACTACTACTACTACTACTACTACTACTAAATTTAATCTAATTTCTTCTTTATTTAATAAATAAATTTAATTTTCAACTAAATTAAACAGTTCATTAAATTAAGAAGTTCAATTTTCAGCCTAATGTATTTTTATTAAATACTAATGTGTCTTATGTACATGGGCATTTCTTTAATTATTGCTACCTGGCGTTTAAACATTGATACTCAAGATCGATCGATGTATATCCCAAATGTAAAGAAAAAGCTAGTACGTATTTCTATAAATTCGTAGGGTGCATTGGTGCGTGTGCGAGTGCACATTACAGTCACACACACGGACACACACGCGCGCGCGCGCGCACGCACGCACGTACGCACGTACGCACATATATATTATATATCCCATTATGTAGAATTACGGAAACGTCAAATTACGTAGAGATGTTTCGAAATCAGCAAATTATCATGTCAGTCGCGGAGGGGCCATCGCACTGCCGGCTAGGATCGCGCAATCGATAAATTCCCCGTGAATTTGCGGAACGTGACAAAAAATAAAATGCATTTGGCAGGGAGAGGGATGGGCCCTCGTGGCATCACCACGTGTAACTGTATCGACGTTGGCGTGGCTCGATTTCGCGGGCTACCAATCCATTTCTGTATGCGTCCGTGCGTTTCTGTATTTGGAGTGGCGGCATCGTCGTCGTCGGGGGCGGATGGGGGGATGGACGATGTGCGTGCTTGCGCGTGTACTTGCGGTTCGCTACGGCTCGGTCGAGTGCTCGTAAAGCGGTAATTCAGTCTTTAATTACCGAGTTGGAAGCTGCGCGGGCCTCGTCGAGCGCTTTTACGACGATGTGCGGGGGTACGGGTACAAGGGTGGAAAGGTCGATTCCGTCGCCGCCGCCGCTATCGCCGCTGCCACCGGCGACGCCATCACTACTCGATGAAGAGATTGATGGCTTCCGGAAACGTGTTTTGCACGCCGAGGCCTTCACTGTCTTAATACAAAAGGCGGATCAAAACTCCTTGGTTCTTGAGCCCGTATGGCCATTATGCGCTCTTATTTTATGTCGCGTGACCGATTTTACTTTGTGTATAATGGCAGACTTTTTACTTACTCCACCCTATTCGTTTTTACGGCAACGATATAATAAACCATTAGCGTGTAAATTTTTACTATGTATGTATATTGAGATGTTTGTTCTTTTATTTTTCTTTTATATTTATTTTTCAATATTCTATTGACTGACTTTTCACGCCTTTAACAGAATCCCCAATTTCATTTGGTTTACTGATTTCGGAATAAGAATTTCTCATTAAATGCTGTTTTTGCGAACCATTTTCAATTAAACGTAGGCAATAAAATATTATGAATTGAGCTAGTATTCATTCGCTGTAAATGGTGAGGGATAATTTTTCAAACTGAATATTAAATAAGAGTTGTTGTGCTAACATAGAAAATAAGAGCATCCGATATTTCGAGCTTTATATTGTAAAATATAATAAAACCTTTCGTCCGCTATCTTTTGTAGACGAAAGATAATTTTAAAACTAGCAATGAATTTTTTGTCTTGTCATTTGACTTGTCAGGTAAGGCTATTTGCTTCAACATTGTTTCCGAAAATTTATTATATTTGTTTTTTTTTTCTACGGACGTATACTTATTATTAATACACGTTACAACACTGAAGAAAAACGGCAAGAAATAATATTTATAAAATTTTTTTTTTTTTTTTTTTTTTTTTTTCCCTTTTTATTATTAATACACGTTACAACACTGAAGAAAAACGGCAAGAAATAATATTTATAAAATTTTTTTTTTTTTTTTTTTTTTTTTTCCACTGTATTCGATACGTTTACATGTTTTGTTTTATATTTTTATAATTGCCTAGGAAGTAAAATTATTTCAATTTCACTCTTATCGGCATAAATTAACCTCAATTTCCGTTTCAAAATTTACGACAATTTACAAATAATTCAGCGATGATATGCACAAAAACAAAAACAAAACGAAACAAAAATTATAAAAAAAAACTTATGATAAATAGGAGTTCTTTTCCACTTTTTCCAAATCAAGATTTTTCATCGTATCTTATTTTCGTTTTTTTCTTCTTTTTTTCTTTTTTTATGCAAGTTAGTTTAGAATTATAGCCAAGATATTTATTAAAAATAGGCTAAAGGTGATTAATGCTCGGAGAAAGTATCGTTGTACGCGAAGCACCATCTCATCACTAATGCCTTTATATTTAAAATGTTGACCATCCGAATAAATAGGACAATATTAATAATATTACTACCAATTTACGACTGTTAATTCTATATTAATTAAAAATTACGTTAAATTAATATTAAACTACATTGAATTGCATTTAGTGGTAAAATATTCGTACTCCAGTTAAGTATTATCAAGTATTAATAGCATCGTCGATATTATTTCATTATTACCCATTATTATGTGATTGCATATAAATATCGTTTAATAATGATTTGGAACTCGATTGACGAAGCACAAAATATCATCATTTAAATGACAAATCTAATATTTTTAAAATAATCAAGATAATGCACAGTGAGAATAAAATATGTTGAAAGTTTTTTGAATAATATCGTAGCAAAATCTGTATTTTCAAAATAATGAAGGAAATGGGCTACCAACTGTACCTAATCCCTCGGCTTTGTAAATTAAACAAGAAGCTAATAATTGACTAATTAAAGTCTGTTTAACCGTGTGCAGTTTGAATTTTTCTCGATCTATCTTGCATTCTATTTTTTTACCTTTGCTCTCCTTCCCCGCCCGGCCTTCCCATAAACATCTTACTTAGATCTTACTTAATGATCTTAATAATGCAGACCCGACGCGTTCTTATGGACACGTAGAAGACGTACGCGCACAGCCGAGATGCAAGGTACGTAATTTTATATTGGGTTTAATAATTTTGACTTTGTAAATGGTAGTGGAGCCACATAAGGCAGTCCAGGCATCAGTTTTAAAACGGCACCTGGCTGACCTGCTTCTCGTTTACTTGTATTCCGATAATGCGAAAAAATCTCGCACTCGGTCACATGATGTAACCATTACCCGAGGGAAAATGATGCTGCTGGATTGGTCGGCGGTCGACCCAGAAGTGTATATATATATATATAAAAGGTCGTGTTTGCGACTTTAAAGAATCTTGCTGAATGGCTATTTGCTAGGTTGCATTCTAATATTCTTAATTCTTTAAATTAAGGAGGATTATGTGGGAACATAATCGATCGTTTATTAATATTGATTTTTTGAAAATATATTTATACAACTCTCATGTTAGTAATACAGTGAGGTTCAATAATACGTTCATCTCAGTTGATTATAATGATTCTGGAAAACATTGATATCGAAGGATCATTAGTTGCCGAGAATTGTAACAATCGATAAATATTATATCCTAATGGGAATAAAAAAAATTATCATTCCCCATTCGGCTTTACTCTTTACTTTCTTTCTCCATTCTGTCCTTTGTCTGTCCCTCTGTCAATGTCATGTTCAACAATGATTTAATCACTTAAGTTTGATTAAATATACAATGTACATTTTAGGTATCAGCTAGAGAAATATTTAGTCGTACAATATACGATTAATCTTTCTAAATAGATGGCGACAGCTACTATTTTATGTAAATCTCGTACTGTAGTGAATTATCTTGTAGCTGAACGAGTATTCTAAGGATTTCTGTAAGTCTATTTATACGTCTATGTTTTTGATTTTTCTATCAAATTTTTCATATAAATAAATCGAGGTAATTTAATAGTGGTAATTGAATTGATCTTAATAAATTAGACGTTTCTGTAAATTTTTCATTCAAATTAGTTGTATATTTTTGTAAAATATGTGAGTAAAATATTTCAATCATAACATAATTCTAAATTGATTCAACAATCACTCTCAATTTTATTAAGCAATACTTTCATAAAATTATTATGTTGAATCTTTTTTCGAATAAATCATTGTAAATTTAAAGGCTTACTTTTTACTGGCAATTACTTGCAAAATTTACAATGTAGTACAAACTCAGGCAATGGGTGAAATTGGATATTCTTTTTCATTTAATAAATTAACCATTATTATTACTATTACTATTATTATTATTATTATTATTATTACTATTATTATTATTATTATTATTCTTCTTCTTCTTATTATTATTATTATTATTATTATTACTATTACTATTACTATTATTATTATTATTATTATTATTATACATATATTACATTAATTTTTGTATTTATGTAAAATGAGTTAGTAAATTTGAATATTAAAACTATCAAATTAAATTGTGGTTAAGCCATAGTTTTACGTAATATACTGTTATTACATACGTGATCAGAAAGTTTGTTCATCCTTATACACTTTATTAATATACAATTTTAATTTAATATCTTTATTATCTAAATTGTTTAAATATCGTATTGCCTTTTCATTTTTAGACCAAATGAGAATAAAGCTTGATAAGGAAAGATTTATAGTTTTGCTTCTTAGGGAGCTTATACAATGAATTTTATAGTGAAATATTGTTATTTAATTTTATGTATCGTCACTATATATAAATACGCTATTTTATGAATCGCTAAAGCAATGTCATTTATTTCAATAAGTGAAAAATTTCTTCACTTAACTTTTCGTAAAATACCAATTGTAACTTGGTTAATATTAAGAAAAGTCAGTTTGTCTTATTCCACTACTATTTTTAACTCGTTGTAAGCGTCGCAGAAAATTATTCTCATGGTATATAAATTTTTTTTTAAAGAAAGTCTTATCGAATATATATATATATATATATATATATATATATATATATATATATATATATATATATATATAATATCGCCTATATTCGAATCATTATTCTATTGAGTTATAACTGACTAAAACTGGGGCAGTCGTATAGCAATTTTTCAATGTTTCCTTTTTTTCTCTTTACCTTTTATGTTCCTATTGAAAATTCAAGCTTTCATCGCATTAAAAAAATATGATTGATTCTTTAATTTAATAATGTCACGACCAATTTTGACTATTCACCTATATTAAAGAGGATTAATGTAATTAATGACTTTAATGATTAAAATTACTATTAAACAGACATTCTATTTTATTATAGTGGATAGTTTTATTTTATTATAGGATAGTACTATCTATAGTGGAAGATACCATAAGATAGAAAAGGATAAATATATCTTGATTTTGCAGCGAAATAAAAATAAGCTTACATTTATATTTGTATGTTTGTATGTATAATATGAAAAATTTTGAAACTTTGTTATCCAAATTACATTAAAGAGTATTCACATTTTGTTCAAATTTTTTTTAATTGATCATATATTTGAAAAAAATACACAATTTTAATGTTTTTATTATATATGATTTTTCAGGCGTTAAGAATACTTGCTTAATAAGATAAATTACGAAAGTAATTAAAAACTTCATTTTAAAAATCATGCATCACTATCAATTTGAGTTTTCAATATCAATCGTATAAACAAAATACGTTTAAATACGATATATTATCGAAAATATATAAAATTTCTAATTAAATTATAATTATTAAAATAATATATATCAATGGATCATACAAATGGAAAGAAAAAGTCATTATAGTCACTAAACAAATTACAATTACTTAATTTGCAAAAAATGTTATATAGTTTTTTATTATGTTTCATGATAATTGTTCATAATAATTTCTATAATAAAAATTATATGAATAAACAAAATTAATAAGAATTTTGATATTAAATTAAGCGCTTATTTATATGAGCATTAGAATCCGAAAGATTCTTTTAAGTTTTATCCTTCCTTTTAATTCCGATATCATATACATTATTGATTTCAATATAAATAACAGAATTGTTATTTGAGAAGTAATTGATAAATTATGTTACAATTGATTTTATACTAATTTCCACGATTTTTCGAATAATTTATTTTGCACATTATGTTCAAGAAATTTAGTTTATAATTTAAGAATTCTGTCATTAGCTTTCGATTAATTTATAGCTTAATAGTCCACTTAATGTAATATAATTTTATTAGCCTGAGAAGTAATTAAAGCTTTGGCCGATTATTTTATAAATGCCTATTCAATATAAGTGTATTTGCATGCTAAATATTTGCAAAAATCAGTGGCTTATTAAATGATTATCCGAAGCATCTCACTAACGAATTATTAAATTGGGAAAAAATATAGAGTTTGTAATTATTCTACGAAATTGATCGAAACTTGAATTTCAAAGTCTTTTCTTTACCTCAATGTATATTTTTACTATCGCTGAATCGTTTATTTTAAGAAGAAACATATTTTCTTAAAAAGGTTTGACATTAATGAAGAAATGCTAATTTTATAAAAAAATCTTTTCTTTATGAAAAATCCCATTTCTTAATATTGGTGAAAGTATTATTTCAATTGGATCGATAGATTAACTAATTTTGTGCTTCGAATGCATTATTTTGAATGTGACATAGAGATAAATTTCGAGGAAAAGCACTTAAAAAATTTTCATTATAGAAAATTTTAATTTGAGTCTGCTTAATGTAACTAATGTAATCTAAATTAAAAACTACTTCTTTCACCCTTTAATCATTAATTAATTACGAATTAGCGTAACAAATCGGCGTTTTTCCCATACATGAATCGAAATAATTATTCATTTGAATTTGCTCTCTTTTCTAAATGCATTATGGATAAAAAATAATCTTTCGATCAATTCTTGTTCTCTTCTTTAGTATTTATTTGTTATTATTACTTTTAGTATATTGGGAGTAACGTGGTAAATGATAATTAAATCTAAATGTATTAATATATTTAATGATTGGCTGTGCGAGACTACGTATTTATATGAGTTAATGTATATTATTTATAATTTACATGCATTTCATTATGATATACTATCTTGGAAATTTTTTATTTATAACGTTATATCGTATTATCGAATCCCAGTTTTACGATGATTTCATTATCGTTTACAATGATTTACAATGGTACAGTCTTCATAAATGACCTTACTTATCGTCAGTATTGTGAAATAAAAGGATCAATTACTATTTATCATCGTAGTTTTAATGTGTGTTTATATAAATAAGCAGATAGACCTATTTAAATACAAAGATGTATGCGTATTTACTTATGCACATACGTTCAACGGTGTAATCAACAATCCTTGTTGTCTCAATGTTGTTAATAGAATGCTCAATTTGCAAATTTTCAAATGCACAAATAGCTGCTTCAATAATATTTTTAACAGCTTTTTATCATATCAGACTTGGTTGATATGCATTGTAAGAAATCAGCTTACTCTATAATTGCTTGCGTCATAAGTCCTTTATATTCATGCCGTTTAATAGCTCAGACATTCACTATTCACGTTTCCCTGTAAATACACGCATACAAAGATAATTTTATCATGTCATGTATTTCACCATTCAATAGATTAGCTCTCTTAGAATAATTAATAACGAGATTAAACTGCGGGCTTGGCAATTTAAAAGCGCATTGTATTTCATTAAAATGCGTACTTCTTCCATTTACGTATTCGCATATATTCAGAACAGATGTCCAAAGCACGTGGCCTACATACACGGGTGAGAGTGCCGATGTTGGGGCACTCGTGTCTGACAGCATTGGTACTTACACTACTTGTTACCGTGCGCAGCAGCAGCAGCAGCAGCAGCAGCAGCAGCAGCAGCAGCAGCAGCAGCAGCAGCAGCAGCAGCAGCAGCAGCAGCAGCAGCAGCAGCAGCAGCAGCAGCAGCAGCAGCAGCAGCAGCAGCAGCAGCAGCAGCAGCAGCAGCAGCAGCAGCAGCAGCAGCAGCAGCAGCAGCAGCAGCAGCAGCAGCAGCAGCAGCAGCAGCAGCAGCAGCAGCAGCAGCAGCAGCAGCAGCAGCAGCAGCAGCAGCAGCAGCAGCAGCAGCAGCAGCAGCAGCAGCAGCAGCAGCAGCAGCAGCAGCAGCAGCAGCAGCAGCAGCAGCAGCAGCAGCAGCAGCAGCAGCAGCAGCAGCAGCAGCAGCAGCAGCAGCAGCAGCAGCAGCAGCAGCAGCAGCAGCAGCAGCAGCAGCAGCAGCAGCAGCAGCAGCAGCAGCAGCAGCAGCAGCAGCAGCAGCAGCAGCAGCAGCAGCAGCAGCAGCAGCAGCAGCAGCAGCAGCAGCAGCAGCAGCAGCAGCAGCAGCAGCAGCAGCAGCAGCAGCAGCAGCAGCAGCAGCAGCAGCAGCAGCAGCAGCAGCAGCAGCAGCAGCAGCAGCAGCAGCAGCAGCAGCAGCAGCAGCAGCAGCAGCAGCAGCAGCAGCAGCAGCAGCAGCAGCAGCAGCAGCAGCAGCAGCAGCAGCAGCAGCAGCAGCAGCAGCAGCAGCAGCAGCAGCAGCAGCAGCAGCAGCAGCAGCAGCAGCAGCAGCAGCAGCAGCAGCAGCAGCAGCAGCAGCAGCAGCAGTAGCAGTAGTAGTACCGACGACATGTCGACAGTGGGACGACGAGCTTGACAGATGGGCACACCCCACTAGAAGTGGCGACGTATTTTAATGGGTATGCAGTGACATAAAAGAAATGTTCTTTGTTTAGTGTGAGTGAGCTCGCAAAGCGTTTCACACTAAATAGCGTGGTACACTCATTACGCAATTATTATACGCGTAATTTTCTTACGCGATTGATTTAAATCTAATTGCTCCTTATGGTAATCCAACTATTGACATTTTCACGCAATTTCACGCATACATTTTAGTTTTATCATACAAACTGTATTTTATTTATTAATTTTAATTTTATTTTAGAAGAACAATGCAAATATTATTTGCGTTCGATATTTATCAATAACAAGTAAGAAATTAAGAAATATTCTTAAACGTTTATGTGTACTTAACAGGGCTATGTATATCATTATATAATAGTGAATATAAGCAACAGAACATCAGCTATTTACCGAAGTGTTAAATAGTCTTTTATTTTATTTAAGCTTCTTTTAATTTCCGATATAAATCGTTAATAGCAGCGAAGTACAAAGTACTAATTTTATGATTAACTTTGTGCCAAATGCTTTAGGTAAATTATATTAATACAAAGCCATAAAATAGTTTAATTGAAAATTAAGAAAAATATAGTCTACTAATTGCATCGATGATGCCTCAAATCCAATGAATTACGTTAATTATTATTGGAAAAATCTCAATGTACAATTTATTCATACTTACATATATACATACACACATACGTAAGTTTCAAATTTTCAATGTATAAGCAATGAAGCAGCGACTTCATTAGCATATATTAACATTTTTTAATTCACCGTAATTTTATCATTAATTTTAGATTAAACAATTATTCCTAACTGTTTGATATAATAACAAAGCTTTTCCAAATGTTATTCATAAAGATTATACAATTTAAATTTTAGGGAGATTAATACAATTTCCATAAGTTGTGAATTAATAGCATTTTAAATTGTATACATATATATATATATATATATACTGTATACATATATATATATATATATATATATATATATATGTATAATCTCATTTTTGCAATTCATTTAAATCGATATAATCAACAATACATTCCTTGAAAGAATTTCTACTTTATGTAAAATCCTTTTTCACCAATTTAAAACTTAACGTCGGGTTATTTAAAATGCCATAGAAAGACTCGTAAAAGAAATATCCCGCATTATTTTTTCACTATATCACTGAAGCGAAATGCCGCCTTTTCTTTGGTCACGGAGGAAGTCCCCTGTTCAACGCTGGAGTCCTCGAAGAAGCAGAAGGCAAAAGAAAATCGCCACCATTCGAATGCAGTGGAATATCCTTTCACCCAAGTAGGATGGAACAATATCGCTGGAGATAATAAGAAATGGATAGATAAAAGATCAAGTAAGGGAGAGAAGATTTTAATGTAAAGGTAATCGAGTGTATTTGGCGTGGCGCATATTTATTTAGGCATTTGCGCGCGCGTGTAATAATTATCTTCGCGCGGCTGCTTTTTTACTAAATTCGGAACGAGAATGGCAATTACGTCGTTACAACTGCTGGTTGGTAAATTATCTGCCGCGAACAAACTGTCGACTACTTCCCCGCCTTCCGAGGAAACGCAAATATTCCTTTGTGTTTGCAAGTATGTACGTACGAGGGCTTCTGCTTGAGTTGTATGTATTTCTTTGTTTGCAAGTGTAAGTAAGGCCGCGCTTGTTTGCATGTAAAAGTTTCTCACCATGTATGTAGAAGCTTTACAATATTTTCCGACGAAAGGGTGCGGATATGACACCAACTCGGGTACTTTCTGTTCCGTATGATACTCTCACACTCTCGCACTACTTGTGCGTGCACGCTCAGACGCACACTTATAAAAATACGAATACAACATACATGCGTCATGTAATCATCGTGAATTAGTATTCATGTGTTTGTGCGGTTCTTGGTAAGTGTTAGTATTTCACTTTCCTTGTTGCTTTGGACAAAATTCTTTGAAGTTTCTGTCTCTCATCGTTTCTCTTTCACTTTGAATATGCAAATGTCAACGAGCATCTCTGCTTGTGTTACCTTACACGCATTATTTGTTTACATACGAAGGCAGTGTGTAGCCCGTGAATTTCCCGAATGGAAACTCACGTCTGCTTTGGGCTAAAGCTTGCGCTGATGCCGATGCTCTTGCTGCAAAGTTTCCGTATATTTTGTGCTTGATGCGCGTAATAATGGTGCTTGCTTTTCTCTGCTTCTCTCTTTTCTTCTCTCTCTCTCTCTCTCTCTCTCTCTCTCTCTCTCTATCTCTCTCCCTCTCACTTCGTTTCTTCTCATCTCATTTCACCTTTCACGCGTCGACTGTGATTTTACTTCTGTATGGAGTCGAAAGATGTCGAGGAACTTCTTCTCATCTTTCTGTTCCAGTTTGAAGGTTTTCAAGCTCGCTTATACTTTTTCTTTTAACCTTTCTCGTGATTTTTGATGGAAGATATAAAAAAAATCTGATTTGAAGCTAAATTTTTCTTTTAAAATATCTCGAATGCTACGTTCTATAGGAAATTTTGTTAATTTGTATTACGCTTTAAATTAATAAATCGGATAAATTAAATTAATTTTTTGGCATATACAATTGATTCTCTATTTATATTAATATTTATATTCGTGATATATTGATAAAATATTGTTATAATTCAATTCAATTAAATTTAATCATTTTGATATAAGGTCTTGAAATTTTATAACGTATTTCAAAATTTTGTAAATTACATAATCTATATAGATTCATAAATGTCTTATAGAGTTAGACATGTCATACTCTCATTAATAATTACTTGTCATACGTACAAAACATACAATTAAGGATACACACGATCCTTTATATACTTGTGTTTGTGCATAATTTTAATAGGCGACATATGTTTTGAAGATAAAAATCGTATTTCTTATGCTTATTAGACACGATATTCGATTCGTTCAACCAATTATTCTAACACTTTATGTTTCTTTGTCTTTCACGTAGCTTATATGTCTGACTTTGCGTTATAATTGTTACTAAAGAATACGATAAATAATAAATAGATGAAATAGCACCGATAATTTGGTCGAAAAGTGAGTATCAAAACAAAGCTAAAGCACTGATTTCTTTTCCCAGCAGAGTGCAATAACGAAACTTTCTTTCGACTCCCTTTCTCATTAAAATATCATTTTCAATATTAAAATATAAAAATTTATTTATTAAAAATAGTTAACTTTTAACGAATAGAGGGCAACTAAATTCAAAGAATTTACTTTGTACTCATTTGTTATTCAAATGCCGATGGATTGAAATATAAGGCGAAAGAGAATGCGTCTATTGACTTTTGCCGAATGATATTCGAAAATTCAATGTTACAAGGTTCTTAAAAGATTTTTCAACGTCTGATGTTTGAATATTTCTTCAGTGGGCTTTACATTCCTGAAAACTGACTAGCAATATTCGAGCTAATAGATTATCATCATTTTTTTTCTTTTCTTTTCTTTTCTTTTTTTTATATACCTTATCATATATATATATTAAACAGAAAATGAATCCCACATAAATACTAGGATGCGCGCGCTTCATAAAAGTAGTGCGAAGGAAAGCAGTTGAGGAAAGCAATTGGATTGGGCAGGCTCGAGTAAAGAAAGTACACGCGTCGGAAAATTCACCCATGCCGGTTAAAGCAGCCGACAGACGTTTCTCTCAACGCTTTGGGCAAAAGTTTTTGGCTGCAAAGCTCACCTTTTCATTCAGCATCGTTGAACTTACTCCGCTGGCCGTACAATGCAGTTCGGATGGGTGTGAGACGGTTCACCAAGACGGCAACGCCGACGCCAGGCTGCTCTTGATAAACTACACTTGTCGGCGAAAGTATATGAGTCGCGAGCGCAAACTTAACTTAGAATTACGCAGGATAGCTATGGGAAATTAAGCCAAATCAATGCTCAAGCCCAAAGTCCTTTTGTTTCTTCATTATATTGCATATTGTGTCTTTTAATGATATTATAATTCAAACGTTTGCTTATTATTAATCATTCTTAATAGATTAAGTATATCATCGAGTCTCTTTTGTAGTTTGAAAAAGCATACAAGTTCATTTAGATTTGAAGTTGCATCATAATAATTGATACTTGAAAAGTAATTATTCCTATATAAAAAGTAATTAATTCTATAAGAAGCCGAAATTAATTTAAAAGAATTCTCGGAGGAAAATTTGCCAGTAAGATAAAAAAATTCTTCTGAAACTCATTTCCTCTCTAGCAAAAGTAATGTAGCTTTAGTTTAAGTGGGCATATTAGTAGCGAAAATGTCATTATTAAAAGAATCCAAATTAATCGGTAATACCAAATAAGATTGTAGTAAATGCTAAGTATATAACATAAAAGTATAAAACTTAAAACTTTGTTCATACATTTTAATTAAACTTTGTGGTTCGCATTGAAAAATTAAAGTTTGATGAAAATGGCAGATCTAGATAAATTTCTATTGTTTGGTTTTTAATAATTAAAACATATTGAGATCCATCTTTTATTTAAACTTTTCTATATTGATAGAATTTTACAAATACTTTAAGCACATTTTATTATTTTATTATTTATTATAATTATAGTATCTTATTTTACAGTTGCGTTTGTTAAATGAAGTGTTTAATTTTTATTAATAAGTTCAAATATATATATATATATATATATATATATATATATATATGCATTGAAAAATAATCTGTACATGTATAAAAAAAAAAGTATAAGTAAATTTAAAGAAATAGTATGAATAATACAAATGTTAGGAAATAGAAATGTTCTGACGCAGAAATTTGTTAAACGATACAGCATTTATTTATCGAAGTGTCGCTAACTTATAATCAGTAATCTTCTGTCTTCTTCTCATGTTTCATCGTTTTTTTACCTGACTATGGTGCGATCGTCCGATGACATGTTAAAGTTTATGCTTTTTCTTCATTAACTTTTTGTTTTGCACACTGACTAGGCTGTAGTTAGATTGACAGTAAATGCGAATACAATTATTATCCATAATACGTTCGGGGTACGCGGTACGCGATAATATTTATGCTGATATTGGTACATTAACGATTATATACGGACTTGTTTGTCCCTTTGCTTTACGTTATCTACGCGAATCATCGACTTTTTATACGCCATTTAATACTTATCTCTTTTTTTTTTTAACTCTCTCTCTCTCTCTCTCTCTCTCTCTCTCTCTCTATGAATTTTTTTACATGACACACGGATTTTCCGTTACATACGACTGACTGCACGCGACGATACGACATTTACAATGAAAATATAAAACATCTAGATCTCTGATTTGTTCACTTTTGCGGACAATAATGTATAAAAAATTGTTATTGTAAAAGTTTCAACAATGCCATATCAATGTAATAATAAAGCAAATCAATTCTTCATATAAAGCGTAAATTATCGTTGAAATTGCTTTCTTCATTCGAAAATCAGAGATTTAGATATTCATAATTTCTCTCATAAATTCTCACTCACGATCATATGCTTTCAATAGTAATTCGCTTGGTCAAAATACGCATAACATGTATTCGTGATTGCGTAAAAAAGAATTATACCGTTATTAACAACGTTAATATGCAATGTACCAGAAATTTTATTATATTGTCTATACATGAAAACAATTTAACGAAAAATCTTACACTGAATTCTTTCGCTTCAACATTCTCGCCAACTTACATCCTATATAACTTCGTTTAAGTACATATTTACATATTTGTGAGATCGATGGATTTACCTCGCCAATTTTCATTCGAATGAGCGATTTTGGATCTACGACCTAGAAAGAAAGTGATGTACTTGGCTGATTTAGCGGATAAGCTTTTGCTATACGTCGAAATGGAAAAGTTTTTCTGCAGTGAGCGTAAATTTTTGCTGCCGCAGTAAAAAAAATTCTAAATGATATTTTCCATTTAGAAGCTTATATTTTTATTTCTCGCTGAAATTCATAGTTAATATTAGCAAATTTGTTTTATTTTCATAAAAAATAGCTTCTAATACTTGGTGGTATAGTAGTCGACATTTTATATGACAAAATTATGCAGTTTTATATATATATATATATTTTTTTTCCTTCATTTCTTTGAAATTGAATTATGTTTATGATAGGATTTTATAGTTTTCCATGCAAATATTCAACTTTTTCCGTTACAAAAAAATATTTTCTCTCATTTTTATAAAGAAGTAGACTTTATCTCTTTGTAAAATCTACACATTCGGATTAAAATATTCAAAATTAGGTTGGCTTTATTATTTTAATCCAATGTCGTATATGATTTCACTAAAAAAAAAAAAAAGAAGATTAAAATCAACTTGATATTTCACGTGGTAAGTATTATAAAATATTTGGTACAGAAACATAATTGATAGACTTTTTTCTTAGAACTTTGTTTGACATATTGAAAATGTATTAATGAAGCAGCAAATTAAATTGGCACCTTGTTTTATCGAGCGAACATTGTTTGATTCGTTAGTATTTCACTTGCAATTATTAAGTACATAATAGCATATTGCTTAATAATGATAACAATTTTACTTAAGGGAACGTTAACGTAGAACAAACAAACGAAAATTTCTATTTACGTTAAAAGGGAACAATTTGTAATGAAAATTCTATTGATAAAAATATTTGTTTCATCGTCGATATATTTTTCTCGATAATATCAGTATTGTTATTTGATTAATCGAATATTTGTACCTCGCGTCTGGAAAAAATATTCTGGAATTCGTGGGTTTGTATGCATTTTTCTATGAATTTCTATGTTATGGCTCAGGAAAAATTGCCAGTATACAATGAAATCTCAACTGGGAAGTCTATTCTTCCCTTTATGTTTTACAGTTCGATCAATGATTTTCCCTGCCCGAGGCTTAACTAAGCTCTTTATTTTTTTTAATAACAGGTTTACATGTTATCTAGACTAGGAAATGCTTCTGTTTGAAAGCCGAATGGGCTTCCATTTTTTTTCCTACGCCCGTGGGGCCGTGCAAATGTTAACCAAATGTACACGACGGACATTTTTCTTTTAACTACTTTCAGCACGGAATGGATCAAACTTAACGATCCGGCGGCAATCCGCGACCATTAGTGACTTCCTTTTTTAAAGATTTTTTCTCCATCGTGCCCTTTATGCACACTTATTTATGTAATTCTTGCAAATACTTTTTGTTTCGTAGAAAATAATTTACCTAATGTATGGACGAACCGAGTTTGATAATTCAGTGGTGAATAAAATCGATAAGATGCGAATTTTAATATCTACTTTCTCTCAAACATTCATTAATACATTAATGACAAAATATTATTATCAATGATTCAAATTTATTTATATTTTGCATGAAATTTGAATATTGTCAATTATTATATTAGGGCATTAAAAAGGGCCTCTAATTTCTTTAAAGTTTTAAAGATTTTCACAAATGATTATTAATTTACAAGTAATCGGATTGCATTGGCTTTGAATTTTATTATGGAAAATTATCGTAACTATTATTTCGAGAAAAATAATATCATAAAATAATAAAGGGAATGCTTTATAATAAAATTATCTCGAATTAGTTAACAAGAATGATGTTTTGCCGTTAGTGTAATGCTTGTAAAATATTATCAAAGTTGATAAATTTTAAATGAAAAAAAAAATTTTTTTTTTTTCAAAATACCGATGAAATATTATCAAAGCTGAAAATTTTCAATTGAACGAATAAGTATTTATTAATCATATAAAATATCAGTAAATTATATTAAATGCACGTAATTTATCATTAAATTAAGTTATAAAGTGCAAGTAAAAGTTTATTTGCTGTTCGAAACACTTTATTTTATTTAGAAATTACTTGAGTTTTTGAATTGTATGATCACACAATTTTGTAACGATGACAAGACGAGGTAAGAGATATTGACTTTTTTACGACAGAAAATAAAATAATTATTAAAGTGTATAAATAGACATAGCTTTTTATGTTGAAATTTTAGTGAATTTAGCAACAATATGTATTATTCAATTTTAAATAAACATTTACCTTATAGATAGAATCGAATTTTTCGATATTAATAATTATTAAAAATGCTAATTATTCGTATATAAAATTTTTTACTTTAAACATCAATAAATCATAGAAGCTACAGTTCTTTTAATAATGTCTAAAATTGAAAAAACTGTTTAAAAAGCCAACTTTGTGTTAAAATATCAAGAAGATTATGAAAATAACTTGTGCGCGGATCCATTTATTGGATAATTCGTTGATAATTTAAGTATAAAATAATTATATTACATAAGCTTTTAATGCACGTGTGATTAAAAATTATTTAATGTACAATCTGTTGCTAAGAAGTATAAAATAGCATGTTAAATAGCCTTTTAAGGAGTAAAATAAATATCAGACTAATATCGTGAAAATGTAAAAATATCCCAATAGATATATATATATATATATATATATATATATATATATATATATATATTTGGAGTGCGGAGAACAAGGGAGGAAGAGAGAGGCCGTGTAATTTTACAGCTTTGAAAATCCGATTTCTCATTGGATCGATAGCCGACCATGAAATATTGTATGTTCCCGGCATATAACTTCGTTACCGCTATTTCCTGCTTAACAGTCGAAAACGCTTTTGGGTCCAATCCGAGAGCCGGAATTCATTAGAGCGCGCTATTTCCAAACGGAATTTATTAGAATTTGCAATCCCAACTTTTGCGGAGTAAAAATATGAGTTCATACAGTTTGGGTAAAGCGATCGTTGCTATTAATCAATTCAAAGAGATTCTTGTTTTCATCGTAGATAATCACGACAATTACAATTATTTTGGCGACATTGGACATTGGATTGTACATAAAACGATGCTATTGTTTTATTTGGTTGAGTGCGCTCAGAAAATTCATTTTAATACGTAAAACGAATTCGGGCCTAAAATGATTTTTTAATTTTTCGCAATTGCTTGAACTCTCATACGATTACCTAATATGAGATAAAATTCTTTAATACCTAGATAGCATATTCCCTCCGCTACCCTTCCGCCCTCCATCCCCATCCCCATGCCGCTTCTATTGCCATATTCTATTTATAACAATTAATTACCTAACAATGTAATTACGGAGGGAATAATCGTTAAGTAACGAAAGACCATTAAAATGAAATTTATCGATAATATTCATAAATGAGAGCTTCGTTTAAGCCTATAAAAATGACCATGGACCGACACTTTACACATTCAAACGAATAGAAAATACCGCAAAATAGCAGCCGTAGAATGCTAAAAATAAAAATGAAAAAACGTCACTACTAATCACCATTCGACTGCATCCACTCTTCGGTAAATCTAAAATTGCATTTACCCAGAACGGCACTATAAAAGGAAGAGATCGAAATGAAGATTAAAACAAGATGAGATATAAATGGAATTCTTATTCAACAAAAGTGGTTTTTAGCCGCGTGGGCAGGACTAACGCCGATTACGATTCATCCGACGTTCGTCGTCTCCTCGGCGATTGTTCCGCACGACTGCTCATCCGCTGTCACCTCTTCTCTCTTTCTCGCAGTCGAGGAGCACTCGGCGTGCATCTTGAAGCATTCTTATTTTCCGCAATCATGGGGTACATTTATCAGGGGTTTGTGCTACGCTCGGCACTTCGACGTAATCCAAGTAACGAATCGAAATTATGCGCCGATTGCCAGGCTGAATCGCACGATAAAAGCCTTCTGGCCTCCTTCGACGTTTCCTAATTTTCCGTCATTTAAGCATAGCCAGTGCTGCTTAAACGTCGTCTTTTAATTCTACAATTTTTCCTCAATCGCGGCTCCGGAATGACGAATGAATTATATATTGCAGATCTATCGATACGGACTACTCGATAATAACATTATTACGACGCTTAATTCTAACGTGAATTTTCACGCGATTCAATTATTATTTACAATCTTACATTTCCACGACGATAAATAATATACAAATTTAAATCTTTATCAAACATAGGTAATTTACGCGTTACGTTACGCATGCAGCAAGTGAGCTTTTTATAAATTAAAATCATTATGAAAATATTCAAATCATAGGGTTTATGCTGTTTGTGTGATTAACAAAGCTTACGATAATCTTAGTGTAGCGCACCGTTCTCTAACCGAAACTTGTCCCAATTATGTCATATTTTTGCCTTAATAGCACCAAATTTCAATGGCAAACATCAATGGCAAATAATCTAATAGTAAGACGTAATTTTAATTATTATAAATATTATCAAAATTATTATAATAATTAACGTAAATAATACGCGTGACAATTGCACGAGTTTTAAAATCACGAAGCACAATGAATTATTATTGTTATTATTATTTATTATTTTTTTATTTATCATTTATCATTTATCATTTATCATTTATCATTTATCATTTATCAGTTATCATTTATCATTTATTATTTATTATTTATTATTTGTTATTTGTTATTTGTTATTATAGCACAAGAATCATTTTCCTTTCAATTTTGCTTATAATAGTAAAAGTCGAATTCTCTATGTATAGAAAAAACCTTTAGTATTATCTAAATTTCCCTTACTTTTAGCTAAATTGATATTTAAATATATAACATGTACATCTGTGTTTTATACTGTAAGAAAATATTCACTGTATAATTTTCTATTTTCCATGCTTTACTTTTTTTTTCTAAATCGTTTTTAATACATTACATTGAGTTTGAATAATTTAGGAGAACAATGATAAATTAATAGTTTTATTAAAAAATTTTTTAATCATGACAAATAACGTTTATAACAAATTAATCTAATAAGCGCTGAATATGAATAACGAGTATTTTGTATAATAAAGACGTAAATCAATGGATTATCAAGTGGATGTTCAATATTATTATACGTCTTAAATATAAATTTTATACAATAAATGATAAAATGTGTATTATGAAAATATTAAATTTATTGCATAATAATGTAGCATATTAATTATTTTTAATGTAAATTAAATATTTTTTAAATTCATATATTTTCATAATCACGTACAGTACGTTATAACGAAAGAAATTAATATTATAATTTAGAATTATAACGCTCCCTTACATGTATATTTAATTTTTTCCAGAATTCGGACTTAATAGTTTTTCATCTTTTCTTTTTCTTTTTTCTTCCATCTTTCGCAGCAATTTCAATTTTCGTATCCCTTATTATAACTGATTGGAAATCAATTGTTAAACGTAGTAATGAGCATTTTCAGATCCTAATGATAATTCAATATTATTAAAAAAAAATTATTAGTAATTCTTTATTTATTTTTACCAACTATGAAAACCGTCATTATGCCATTTATAAATTTATACGTAATTCTTCCCAAAAACTTATTATAAATAAATAAAGAAAATTGTATTTCATTTTTTTGTATAAAATTGATTATATATTGCATAATATTATAAATTAAAATTCTGCTATGTAATATGAAAAATAAAAATTTATATCTAAGAAAATTTCATCAATGCAACAAATGTTCACATATTTTTCATCAAAACTAGTAGTTGCATATGATCATTCTCATATATAATTATTAAATTGTTCAAAATTGTGAACACTTATTTGTTAATTCATGACTGATTATTGATAAATGCAGTACATTGGGAAACAAAAAATAGGAAACGATCTTTCACTAAGTTTTCAATTACCGAGGAAATTTTTTAAAACAATTGTATACAGTATAAAACTTTTTTTTTTTAATCTTTCACTTAATTTTACTCAACTTATTTATACAAATATGTAGAGGAAGTTAATAAATAAGTAATATGAATTTTTATAAAAAATATATCGCTAGATAAGGTAATGTGAACATTTATATCGAATTTATAATGATAAGATACTTCCAAGCTAATACGTCTGAAATAAATAAAAAATTGTAATTTTTATATTTTGAAATATTTACTTTGAACTACCGTTCGAACAAATATATTAATACGCGCGCGCTGCTATGTGTGCGTGTATGTGTGTGTGTGTGTGTGTGGGTGGGTGTGTGGGTGGGTGTGTGGGTGTGTGGGTGGGTGTGTGTGGGTGTGTGTGGGTGTGTGTGGGTGGGTGCGCGCGTACGCGCGTGTATAATTTTATTAATAATAAATTGAGATAACAAATTTTTGTTACTATATGTTAATCTAATTATCATTATTATTGTTTTTTTTTTTAAATAAATTTGTCAAGACCATCTTTAAAAAAAATCAATAAAAGTAATGTCTTTTGAAAATACATAGTCTATAGACTATTTTGCTTAAATTTTAAATTTATCCCATGTATATTTTATAGACAGAATTTGTGTGGAATTTATCATAATAATTACATTAATGCGTATATGAATTCACAGATTAAATATACATGATGTGCATGCACATTTATGTACAGATGCATGTGTTTATGTGCATATTTTATACAAATATTAATTTATAAATTATCTGTAATTCACATGGTATTTTCAATAGTATAATATTTTTGGAAAGACTATATTAAGAAAATTATTCGTGTCAGACAGTATTTGCAAAAGTCACGGTGGTAATCAATGCGCAATTATGAATCGTAAAACTTTTTCTCTTTACCTCATCAGATATAGTCATATACAATGAAGACGAACACATCTATATTCCTTTGAACGCCAAGAACGTCGTTTCATCATCACCTTCATGATCGTTTATCGCTTCATTGATTTTGCGTCGTTATAATCATCATTATACCGCTCTTTTATTTCATTCAATCTTCTTTTTGCTCTATTATATTTATCTGTCTCATTCTCTCTCTCTCTCTCATTCACTCACTCACTCACTCACTCACTCTCTCTCTCTCTCTCTCTCCCTTTCTCTCTCTCCCTTTCTCTCTTCCTATGTTAAGTACTAGAAATAATAAGCCGCTGTTACTTTTTTCTCTCGAGCGAGAAGACGAGAGGCAGCTGGAGTAAGACAGGTCAGTATGTGGAGATAGAGATACATAAAATATTAGCGAAAAATAGATAGAGAGATAGATAAATAGATAGACAGAGATAGAGGAGAGATAGAGAGATAGATAGATAGATAGGGAGTGGGAGAGAGTAAGAGAGAGAGAGAGAGATAGATAGATAGAGATAGATAGATAGATAGATAGAGAGAGAGAGAGAGAGAGAGAGAGAGAGAGAGTATGTGTGCGCGTGACACACACGCGCACAAAGTGGGAAAATCAAGAGAAACGGAAAGCGGACGTATGCTCGTCGTCCCGCGACGCGCCTTCGTCGTCTCGTACTTTGCCTTCTTTCTATTCTTTTCTTCCCTTCTTAAGTGTACGCCTGCATTTGTATCTTTCCCCTTGCTCATCACGTTCCTCCTTAATAAAGCAGCAAACAGAGACAGAGCAGCAGAGAGTAGAGTCTAGGTTGATGGGCCTGACCGCCGTGCTGCATTGCCGCGGGATACTCTCCTGAAACAAGGGGCCACACTTAAGTTTTCCGGAATTATGAAGAGGCACGGCGTTCGTGTATGCAGGGGCTTTTAAAAAGAAAGAGCGAGCAAGTCATTATTAGTGCGCTTCTCGATTGTCGCTGATAATCCTTACTCGTTTCATACGGGGGCGTCTTTTATTGTCGTACTTTAATTAAATCTTACCGGCTGATGCAAGTTCTCTTTCTCTATTAATTATCAATTGTCACGTTATCCGCGTTAATGGACATTTCATTGTTACTTTACTATATTGCTTGACTATATCGATTGACGCGTTAAAATTATGAAACAAGCAGGATTTTAAATTGATTACGTTTCGAACGAATAATCAAGTGTTGGTGTTGATTGATAAATTTTATTGCAATGAGCCTGAGAGTGGCAAATACTTTTCTTCGATGATGTGCAAAATTTTTTGTTTGTTAATTATTCCATAGTTTATACAATCGCTTTAATAAGCGAATACTCGCTAGATACTTTTCTCGAAAAGCTTGGAATAATAAATATTCTATATCTGGAAACTAAATAACTATAAAAATATCAATTTACTTTATAAATTATTTTTATAAGAAATTCAGATAATAAAGTTCATATTATAATTGTAAAATGTAGGAAGTTAACAATTGTCGTTAAATTTTCTTTATGCCGTGTCTTATTATTACATTGTGACTTTAAACGTGAATAATTCAGTATCTACATTCATTTGAATTATTATTCTTTACTACAA
This sequence comes from Ceratosolen solmsi marchali, assembly GCF_000503995.2. Classification (NCBI taxonomy): domain Eukaryota; kingdom Metazoa; phylum Arthropoda; class Insecta; order Hymenoptera; family Agaonidae; genus Ceratosolen; species Ceratosolen solmsi. The sequence continues at coordinate 13,269,680 of NW_011948413.1, forward strand.
AGAGATTTGTCAATATATTTTTTTTGTCAATATTAGTTTCTAGTTTCTAGCAGATATTGTTTCTTATTTAGTAGGCCAAGTTGATAAAAAAAGACCAATTGCATCTACGTTCTGCATCTATCTTGATGTAATAATTGATACTTGAGAAATATTAATATTAAAATTATTTATACCTCTGTAATTATTAATGAATTAATAGAATGTAATGTAAATATAATGTCGAATAGTCAAATATAAATGATGAAATTTCTATTTTAAAATTAAAGTTTTCCTTTCCAAATATACATTTTAGATATCTTAAACATAAGGCAGAAAATGTATAAATAGATTAGATTATCAAGAAATCCGTGACATTGAATTTATTTGTACCTCCAGCAAAAAAAAAAAAAAAAAAAAAAAAAAAAAAAAAAAAAAACCTGGAATAAAAAAATTAAAAATAACACTATAAGAAGGCTATTTTCATCGAAAAAGTAAATTCCATCATAAATAGAAAGAAAGACATTTGAATGCATCTGGCAAGCTAAAAACTAAAAAGACGTAATTGAAAAACTGTGACATTTTAAAAGTGGTTTTAATTACTTAGTGTCGTTGGATCATTTACTTTCTCCGTTCTCTCTAATTCTCGCTATTTGCCCACAATATGCAAATATCTTCTTCTAAAATATTCATGTCTAGTATTTCTTTATATCCATAGACATTTATGACCGTATCTTAAGAGTTGGATGCTGAAATATAATGATAAAATGAATTACTTGTATCTTGGAAGACAAAGTTATTTTTAAATTTCAAGTATCCAAGAAGATAGTTTGGTGTTTTTATTTCATTTAGCTTTGCCCAATTTCACCGAAATGTATATATGCACGGAGGAGAAAGCAAAGTATAAATTACTACTGAAAAATTCAATAAGATTTGCTTAAGACGTTGAGTGAGGCTTTGGTAGAAAAAATTTTACTTATAAATTAAAAAAAAACTCCAGTTACACTTAAACAATTGATACTTTATGCCAATGAAATTTTAGCTGAAAAATTATTTCACTAAAGTTTGCTCAGCTTTCCTATCCACTCATTATTCCCAAAATTAAGTAAAATTTGATCAGAATTTTTTAAGACAACGTATAAAAATTTTCTCCATAACAATTTTATTATATTTGTAACGCATATCCATAAAGTTTAGCGTGCATAAGCTGGATGAGACGCTTATTTATATATTATAAGTTGCGCATCATTTTTATTTCATAACTTTTTCATTTAATGCGATAGAAGAAATATCGGATATAGTCGTTATTTACAAATGATACGAAAAACTATACACATAATTTTAAACGAGACAGGCATTATTATTAAATATTTCAAATTTTTTGAAAATTGATTGCAATATATGTCTAGGAGGTAGTTTTTTACTCGTGAAAATAAATTTTTTATGCATTACCGTGGATTATGTCAAATAAGCATCGATGAAAAAAAGTTTATATTTCCATTGTTACCGATTAGGTTTTAAGGCTAATAAATACTTTATAGGTAAATGGTATTGAAATCGACAATCGAAGGAGATAATTGTGAAGTACGAATTTTGTTATAAGCAACACTTTGTTTGTTTGTTGGAAATATAAATTGAATTATAGAGTCTTTAATAGTGGAGATTATTAATGAAGCATTCATAATGATTATAAATGTTTACTTTCCACGCTCAAGGATTATGGAATGAAGAGGCGACTCTCGTTAAAGACCAATTTGGAAATCCAGGTACGGAGACACACTGGAGTATGAAGATCCAGAACGCCGGCTACACACTCAAAAGTGCAAATAACGATTCACGGTACTCGCAAAAAGTACAAAACTAGAGTCTAGATGTAAATGTAGGAGAGAGAGAGAGAGAGAGAGAGAGAGAGAGAGAGAGAGAGATAGTAGAAAGTAGAAACAATATGCAGGCAAAAGGTACGTGAATGAATAACACAGCTTAACAAGTTAAACTTATTCGCATGTATGTAAGCTTTTGAAATAAAATCTTTTCATACCGAACAATTGCCTAATTTGAAATTTACGTTTGCACGAAAACACTGATTATGTTGTATAAAGAGATGGGCGAATCGCCTCTTGAAAAGTACGCAAAAATATTATATCTTTTGTTGATTATAGTGAAAAATAATTGATCGAGTCGATGCACACGAAATGCAAATGAATAAACGTGCCCTCGAGGACGATAAGATGCTATTTTAACGATTGGACAAGGGTGGAACGAGTCGCTAATGAATCTTTGTCTGTCTCCTACTAATGTCTGTAAAATTGCATTACATGTGCACTATCGCGACGATCGATCTTCTTACATTTACATTATCGATTGTTACATTGTAAATTTTATTTTAAACTTTGTTTAGTTTATTGTCGTGTCTATTATACTGACAACCCGTCAGTCCAACCTTATTTGACATATGTCGTAAGCTTTTATTTCATTTAATGTGCATTAATAACAGAATAATTCAATAAATTGAGTGGATGAATATTTTCAAAATTAATCGAATTGTTATTTTAAAAAAAAAAAGATAAAAAAAAATTGATTTCATAAGAGACAGTGATAGCCTATTAGTAGAAAAACTTTTCAATCGATAATTCAAATGATTCAAATTCAAAGAATAAGATACCGAACGTATATATACTAAGTGGCTATTAACAATTTTTACGTAATGAATTTATTAGTTTTCGTTGCTTTAACGGCTAAAGAGCCGCGATATATATTCTGCAGATAATGCGATTTATATTCTTATTCGTGTAGTAAATTGCCGAATTTATTTTTTAGACAGCAGCCCATTGAGCGGTCCACTAATTTAGCGACTTAACGTGCTCAGAAAAGCCCTTAAAATGGCTTTTTCAGTCTCGCTCATTAGGCGAGCTCGAGCCTGCCTGAAATCTCGAACTTTTCGCAAATTGTCGAAATAGATTAAGCCACATTCCAGTCAAAAATCCCTCGTTGATGAGAGAAATTCTCACTGTGCAGCAGTATAAACTACCAAATGTATGAGGAGGAGAAAAAGAAT